>NW_015151457.1:182930-291434 GCF_000732505.1 Cyprinodon variegatus | reverse complement strand
ATTCCTGATTGGGAGGTGGCCGTGAGAGGCTGATCGCCCCCCATTACCGCCTGTATACTACACGATGCAGGAAGCACGATGAGGCTGAAACTTGGCCCGATCGAGAAAATTCTTGCGAGACTGGAGAATTGGCCCAAAAAGGGCAAAAAGATGCCACAGAGATATTTCAAAGTCTATTCTCTGAGGTGATTTCTGAAAATGTTACATTTTTTGGAACTGCCTATGCTGAAGAGCGTTTAGTTATCGGCTTCATGAAGATAAGTCTACTGAATCAAATAAAAAAAATATCCAGGATTTTTTATACTGAGTTCTTCTGAAGTTGTTTTCAGTATCAGTGCCTTTATGTCCTGTCATACTGCTAGTCCAGTACAGGGCCGGTCTAATCGTAAAAGTCTGAAATTCTCATCTGGTTTGCTTTTGTGAAGGCCCAATCAGAATCAGAATGTCTTTGTACGTACACAGCAGAGACAATCTGTGAAGATTTTAGGTCATTCAGGTCATGGTTAAGCTTAAAAAAGTTCAATAGGCAACTGGACGTGAAGATTTCTAGAAGACGTTTCGCCTCTCAATCAAGAGGCTTCTTCAGCTTTAACTACTGGTTGGGAGAACCGAGATTAATATACTGTAGGTGTAACAAAGAATTAGGAGGGGACGAAAGGTGGCTTTGATCTCTCCCACTGGATTGGCCAAGGAGATCTCAATGAGGGGTTTTGATGGTCGTTTGGGGGTTCTGAAGGGTTGTTAACGAATGACAATAGGAACATTGTCATTCCCTATGTTGCTGTAGTCCCTGAAAAATCTCAGGATGATTTTCAACCAGCACCAGATCCCTGTGCACTTCAAACCTGGCAACACCCTGAGACAAAATCTGGTTAACCTCAGAGAGAAACCCAGAAACAAGACCGACAATGTGGTTCACGTTGTTCAGTGTAGTGAAAGGTACACAGACCTTTATATTGGAGAAAGCAGGCATTCCCCTACACAGGTGCATAGATAAACACAGGTGGGCAAACTCCTCAGGGCATGACTCAGTGGTTCACCCACACCTGAAGGGTATACAACACTCGTTTGAGGACAAAGTCCATATTCTTGCAAAGGAAGAAAGATCGTTTGAGTGAGGGGTTAAGGAATCCATCTTTGTTGGAAAACCCATCTCTCAACAGAGGAGGTGGTCTTGGACATAACCTTCCACCTACAAAACACTTTTAGGAACAATATCCAGAGGATTCACCTCCTACCTGCCCCCACCTGACTCACATTTCAATGAGGTATGTGAGCGAAACTGCTCTGACAAGGGTTCTTGACGACCCATCAGAACCCCCTAATGACCATTAATAAACCCATGTGACCTCCTTGGCCCATCTAGTGGCAGGTTTTAAAAGACTTGTCTTTTTCAAATGACATTTGAATTGAGAAAGCTTCCTGGAGAGGTGGCGAAACGTCTTCAAACTTTCGAAACCAAGTCCAGTGGATTTTTTTGAACTTTTACGGAAAAAGTATCTTGTATGAGAGGCAAAACATCTTCTAGAAAACTTAACGTTGAGTTGCCTAGACTGAAATAAAAAATATCAAATCCAACACAGTATCTTTACAGGACACAATGGCACAATGCAAAAAAGAAAAAAAAAGGGTCATGCAGTTTGAACTGCTCAGTTCTCTTTCTCTTTGTCCTCATTTTTCATTTTTAGATCTTTTCATTTCCTATTTTTTTACTCTTTGCCTCATTAATTTCACACGAGAGAACAATTTTACTGTTTTATAGATACCCTCTAACGTCGTGTACCTCTGTTGTAAATGTGATGTTATTTTAATATTTCATAGAGTCGTTTTCATGAGTTTTATTAATCTCCAAATGGCTTCCTGTTCTCGTGATTAATAACTGGTTCTGTTGTTTCATTTATTTAAAGTTGCAACTGTATTTCAGTGGACTTTTGTGTTTATGACATAAAATGTATCGTATTACGTCTCTTGGACTTACAGCTCTTTATTTACATTTCATCTGCTTTTCATTTCGTTTTTCTTTTCATCTCGAACTACAGCAACAGCCAACAACCATTTTCATCCTGTTTTTATGGCCATCTTTACCAATAATTAAAGAGAATAGTGCATCTTTAAGAAAACAACAGATCAACGATCTTAGCGATAAGCCATCCTTGTTCAAGAGATGTAGCTCAGTTAAAATGTTAAATTGCAGCAGGAAAATATGCATCATCTAACCTTCTGCTTTAGTGCTGGTTTTGATTCTTGTAGCACTCACTATACAAGCTGAGTCCACCTCCTGACACCCTGTGTTGCTGACATGCGAGTGGAAATTGATGTTTTGTCTCGGATGGAGCTCCTTCCTCTCACTGCAGGCAGGTGAGACTCCACAGACCTCTTTAACCCCGGTGCTCACTTCGCCAGAGGCCTTCAGCTACACTCTCTGCACTCACTATTCAGAAAAAAATGGAGAGGTTACTGTAAGGTCAAGTTTTCCTGTTGATCAGTTTTTCCCAAACTTTATAGAAAACATTTCGATGAGCAACTAGTAGGAAAAAAAAATAAAAACATGGAAAATAAACACAACTGTGACGGATTCTTTCTGATTTGATTGTCTTTCAGCAGATTTTAAATGAAGCACAGCTCTAAGAGAAAAATTATCTTGTAAAAGATTCAAGCTCTATTGATAAAGTTGAATTTGTGTTTTTTGTTGTTGTTGCTTTAATCATGCTGGCCCAAGGAAAAGCTACACTAAGCCAACGCCTGCAAATAATATAAGTTGATGAGTTGGCTTTCCCTGCCAAATAAACCAATTAGGAGCGCAGAGTGGAAGCAGCCCTGAAAAATGTTGGGGGTACGAGGGAAGCTCAGCTTGCTCCATGGCAAATTTCAGTTTCAGTTTTTTTTTTCTTCAACCTCTCAGAGACACTTATGTCTCCAAAGACCCCAATGAGGCCATCCGAGCGCCGCAGGGGGTCAAAATCTGTTTTCATTTGGATACAGAACTTTGCAAACAAAAAAGGAATATTATCAGTGTAATAACAAAACTATGTATCCTTTATATTAGTAAGCTGTGCCTTTCAGGGAAATTTGAACAATTTCATAAGATGGTAATAGATAGCCCATTTTTCTGTTTGCAAAATATGACAAATGTTCGCAGATATTGTCACATAAATTAGTCACATCTGATTTTTTTTTTTTTGTTCCAGAACGTTTCCAAAGTTACTACTTAATACTTTCAAACTGCTGGGAGGAACAACGTGTACTTTTCTTAATTTGTTCCTGAGTTGTTAATGTAAGCTGTTTTAGATGGAACATGTCTACCCCCTGCTGGTTATTCTATGAACTGCAACCAATGTTTATGTGATTCCAGCTTCTTTTCACCGTTTGAATTTAACATATTCTTTGACATCTTGAGAAACTTTTTTCGTCTATGTAAAACAACTTATCAGACGAAACAGTTTACATCATTTCCGTTTTCCATAAGATATTGTGGATATTTTAAATATCCCAGAGCTTTATGTCAGACAGAAGCCAGTAAATATCTTTAGAATATTTTAATTAATCTGTTTAAATAAATAATAAAATAATAAATAAATCTATAAACCTGTATTTTGGCTAATTTACATCAAGATGGCATTAATTTCACTGAATTAGCAGCATACTTGTAAGCTCAGCTCATCAGTATAAGGGCTGCTCGCTGTGTCTCTGTTCTTTGTGTCATCTTTAACTCCTTATTAAGGATATATTAGTCAATAAAGGAAATAAACAATTGGATTAGTACTCTTCTCATTCATCCGGATTTCTCTGCTTAAAAAAGGCTTCCCTGTGTTTAGATAAACAGATATGTAGTTTCAGATTAGTGTAGTAATAAGTTGTGATTGTGTTTGAAAGAAGAAGAAAAACAAGCAAGTCAACTCTTGTTTTCAGGCATATTTAATTGGCACATGAAATTAAACACATTACAAAGTATTCAGTGCTCCAAAATGACAAGCATGGGGCCACCAAATGGAACTCAAAAGAAAAAGTGCAAAAACACACCATTTGGTAGGTCTCATAAAGGAAAAAAGAAGTCTTACTAGTCAAAGCAAATAAATCTGTGGTAAGACTGTCCATAGTTGAAATAGTCGTTTTCCTTTATTTTTTTTATTTATTTATCTTTTTTATTAAAGTCATATATTCTCTCTCTAATATCAACGTATCACATCCTCTGTACAGGCGATTCAAAGGCCTAAAAGATTTGGGGTGAGGCAGATCGCTGCAGTAAATCTGCTTCACTCTCATTGTTTATCACAAAAAATAACAAAGCCAGAGAAAGTTGACATCTGATGAGATGGGGGGGTGGAAGCGTATTTATAGCCCTGCAAATTCGTCATTTTCTCCATCATAAGTGATCATTGTTTTCAGCACCTCTCCATACGAGAATTGTTCATGAAAATCTGCACTGAACAGAACACAACAGAGTGGTATTGTTGGGTTTTTTGTTTTTTTTTTCCTGCAGAGAAGTCATTTAGGTGGGATGAGTAAAAACAACAGAATATTTTAACAACAACAAAATCGAGGAAAAACAAAGAATATCAAAGAAATGAATCAAATAAAAAAGGTTCAAATCTTGTTCACTATGTGCCTTCAAATGTAGGTAAAGAGTCGTAGTCTTCTAGTTTGAGTTAGGCATGGGCTGATATAACTTTCTGGTTTACCTTTCTAAAACAGTATCAAGGAATAAAGATTTTAAATTAAAAAGCAGCCTGTAAACTACCTGCTCTTGTTTAAATACCCCCTTTCTAATTTTTTTCTATGTATACCCCTTTGTCATGTTGCTGGTGAAGATTCTCAGTCATCCTGGTCATTGTCATTCTTTAATTTTCTTTGTTTGGAACCCCCTTGTCACAGACTAAGATTACATGCTACAGGAAATTGGCCATTATTCTACTGCCTATTGTATTGAACTGGCTCTTGTGTGTCGCGGTTATAATGTGTGATGTTTGGCTCATGTTTGCATTGCTAAAGAATGGATAAAACCACAGATGAAATGTCACACTGCCAACCCCAAAAAATAGCATTAACCAGACTCCAGCTCTGCTCTGCTGTCTTCCCTAATGAAGATTTACCTAAAATTAAATAAATGGTTTCATTTTATTGCAAACGAATTCATTAAATCATTTTATCACCACTTGGTTAGACTCTTATAGCTCTGAAATATTATTATTTCCAGATGGTCTTCTGATTCCAATATATGCATAAGTACCAAATCAGCACATTCAATCCCAATAGACATCACCAATGCATCAAAGTAGTGACTTTTTCTGTAAAATCCTCTCTTTTGCACATTCTAAATATCCTAACTACACCAGGGAGCGTAATCACCGATCCTTCCTCCCAGCAGCTGTAAGACTCTATAGCCATCCTTGTTCCCAACAACCTCAATAATGTGTTACATTTATGCTGATTTTTGCACAATCAGTTAAATAACATGCTGCTGCCATTTTTGCACATCTCTGGTGTCACTGCTTTTTTTCCCACATATCCATTACTGTAAAAATGTCCACCGTTATACATTGATTATTTATTCTCCTGATGCACAGTATTTATATTGGTAAAACACTGTACAGTACAGTATTTAAATTGTTTATTTTCTTTACTCTTGTCACTTATTTTGTAATTTTTATACACTTTTTTTAAGGTCAACATCTGTGTGACTACTTTTGCTATAATTTTTTGCTGCTGTAACACCACAATTTCCCCATTGTGGGACAATAACTGAATTTTGTATTCTAGGAACCCTGTAATGTTTTTTGTTTCTTTCTTTTAGGAAACAGTTTCTTTATTCAAAATTTTTGTTGCTAAAAACAGTTGAACTGATCCTTTCCGTGGGTGTGATTAAAAACACAGTAGTTATCTTTCTGTCAGCTGATTAAAGGTGTGCAGCAGGGGATGGAGTTGTCTAAATGATCATTAAACCTAAAGAGAACTCCAATGACTTTGGTATTTCAAATTAATTTAAACATCGAAATATATCAGAAGATTAAGGTATTTTGCAAACCAGTATCCAGCCCATGCCTAAACACACTGATGATATTAACAAACTCTGACCACATCTTTTTTTTTTTTTTTTTGTCCCAAGTGGTTAAGGCTCAAATCAGGTGATGATCTGCATGTTGTCACACTTCAGTCTCAGAAAAATGTTCATCACAGTACATTTTCATTTACAGTAGAAACAGGGTTCTGTTTTTCTGGAGTAGCCAAAAACCACGCTGAGACATTCCTCACAGGGTAATGAACTGTAAACTAACCACAAGTCGCGTTAAGCTTTACAAACGAATGGTAAAAGAAATGCAAAAGACGTCTGTGACTGATGAATGTGTAAGATCAGTCAAAAAAAACAACATCATGGCTCCCTATCGTCCTCATCTGTGATTAAACTTTGGAGCGAAGGGAGGAGGAAACGATCACATATTTGCAGTTAAATACAAGGAGACATGCTTCTGAACAAACAAGACAAAAGAAATGTACATAAATATAAAAAAACACACAGGCACTGAACCCAAACAGTAGCATTCAGGTTAATTTAAACAGTGTGACCAGGCAATGAGGGTTAACTGAACAGAAAGGCTGGAGGCAGCAGCAGCAGGACGGAGAGAGGTGGGAGCGTAAGCCGCCTCTCCCAGCCGCCAGCAGAGGGGGGCGAGGAGGAGGACAGGGCAAGCATGCACCACACCACACGCCCCGAGCCGTTGCCAATTGAGAGGGAGGGGAAAGAGAAACAAGAGGAAGCAGCTGTGGGACAGGTAGGCTGAGCTACCTGAGGGGGGCGGGAAGGAGAGTAGGGAAAGGGTGTGGTCAGAGAGAGGAACGGACACCAGTGACAGGACAGGGATTTATTTTGGATGAGAGTGATGGGAGGAAACGGATCCATGTCCTCCAACCGATCCTGGATATCTGGGAATAATGACGGTGAACATTGACACAAACAGTGGAACAAATAAGCAGAAACACGAAAAGCAAAGATGATTCCTTCAGTTTTGGCTCAGATGAGAGCTGAAAATGATGGCCTGTTGTTGGTGTTGTTTGTTTTTTTTTCTTTTGAGTGACTTGTGAAGGTGATGCTTTCACAAATGAAACTGGGATGATTTCTTTTTTCCAAACCGATGGAAACACACACAGCTTCCTTCAGCTATGTTGACGTTCCCGGCGCCTCCTTCAGCTCCTCTGTCCTCTTTCTGACCACACACTCTCCAATACTTGTGAGCATCACAAGGATTAGAGGGAAAAATAACAGAAAAAAACAGGGCAGCAGGGGGGGAATAAGAGCGAGGATGCCAGACAGCTTCTTCAATGCCGCAAGCAAGGTTAGTGACATTAAGAAGCAAGGCTCTGCTGTAGAACCAGGAGCAAGATGGTGTGCTGTCCCGTGAGCGGGGAGTTAAAATGGAGAATGTTAGGAGAGCCAGAACTGATCTCTTTGTTCAGCGGAGAAAGCTCAACGCTGCCGATAATTACTTTTGCCAAAATGTTTGTGAATTTCAGCCGCCTTCCTATCATCCATCGCTCTCTCTCTCTCAGATATTGTTTTTTTAAGATTCAGCCCATCTGTCACTTTCTCGCACGGTGGTTTACTCCGAGGCTGCTTGCCCTGCCATCCCTCAGCCAGCCTCTCGCTTTTAGGAATCTGTAATTTAGAAGGAGAATACACACAAACGGACAAAAATAAAAAATAAAAAATGAACAAAAGGAGGAAAACAATTAGTCATAAAGAAACTCAGGAAAACCCAGAATATTTCAATACGGACAGAAAGGCTGTGGGATTTGTGTCTCTGCATAAAGTAACACTATAGCGGTAAATGTAGCCTTACTCACCACCCTTCAGCTATTCCACATTCTTACATTACAAACACAAACCAGGATTATTTTGTTGGGATTTTAATGCATGAATGTGCATAATTGTGAGTTGGACGGAAAAAATAAATCTCATGATCATAATAACTTTTGATATTTTTTGCGCTATAAAACTTTCAAAATCAATTGTTACAGTATTTAGATAGGAATACAGTATACTGTATTTTCAATTAACCACCAACTGACAGAGCAATCTCAGCAGGTGGAAAATAACATTTAACCAATTAGCCTTGAGTACAAAAAAAGAAACTGTCTCTCAATGGGGCATATTTGTTTAAAACAAGCTTATTTTTATTAAGTGAAGTTACTCACAATGAATGGAGAAGCCAGACATTATACTCAAGTAAAAGCAAAAAGTACAATGCTTTAAAACTGCTCCTAAAAGTGAATGTGACTATGTGATTAATAGTAACTAGTTACTACCCACCTCTGCTCTCAAGTCTTCAGTAAAAGCCTGAAATACAGGAATATCTTAACCTGTTGAAGGCTGCATAAGACTTGAGGCTGGTGGTGTGGAGGGCAGAGCTACAGTAACACCATAAATCAAAGCACAGCTGTGTGTTAAAATGGCCTAGTCAAAGTACAGACCCGAATCAACTGAGAATCTCTAGCAAGGCTTGAACATTGAAGCTCTAAAATTTAGCCAAAATGAGATGAAGCTATTTTGTAAAGAGAATTAATAAAAATGTTTATAAGAAGTACTTTAAAAAGCTTCAAATACATTGTAGAAAAACACAAATCTATTTCACCAAAACTAGATTCCTGTGTTCTAATTCATTAATTTCCTTCCACTTCACAATTATGCACTAGTTTATGTCTTAAAAACTTTTTAACAGGATAAAATGTGGGGGGAAAAAACAACAACAAAGAGGTATGACTGTTTTAACAAGGCACTGTATGTGTGTAATCAACCAGAAATATAATCTTAGAGCCACAATCCTCCCAGATTATTAAACTAGAGGAGCAACTGCACTTTGTCACAACTTTCCTACTTCCAAGTCATGACCAGACCTTCAAGGATGCCGCAGCATGCAACACTTCAAACACTCTCTGGTAAAAGCTGTAACACAGCTGACTAAAGCTGAAATAAGGTCTTTGAACTTATCTGTGAAATAGTAAGTTTGTCTTGTAGCAGTAAATATTTAGTGGCAGTGAAGCTGAATGACTGAAGTGTGTTGATAGAAAAACCCATGCAAGACACTGCAGAGCCTCAAAAAGTCACATCTCAGCCCAGTCTCACCGTAGAGCTCAGAGAAGCTTATTTCTCTTTCCGTTATTCCTTTACCACTGGCCTGGAAAAAAGATCCAGAACAGGCCAACAATTTCATTATCAAAAAGTGAATCGAAAAGATGGAAAAAGAGGGAAAATAAATGCTTTATAAAATCAACCCTAATAGGGGACAATAATTACTGATGCAGTAGTATCTCTAACATTGAAAGCATGCGACATTATAGAGCTGAGGTCACCGATTTTATTTTGCCTACAAAAGTTACGCGAGACGCAATATTAATACAGCAGATCTAAACAGCATTTTATGTGATTGCACATTGAGCATATTTATCTTAGAAGTGCAAAATGTTACAAAACTCATGATTTTGACTTTTATTGTGATCAGATCTTTAACACTGTTAGTTTAAGTTGATCTTTACAATCTGACATTTAAAGATAATAAAGAAGATCAAGAGGTTGTGTTTGAGTGTCAGTGACTGATTTGTCCCGGAGCTTGACTGAAGGTTGCGACTCATGTTGCGTTGCGTGGCCACTAGGTGGCGGTGCAGTGAAGGGTTGTGCTGTGAGCCTGTCCTTAGGGTCTTCACATGCTAACCATCTGCACAGTTTGCATGTGAGAAACGTCAACCAAGTGCTTTGCTCACACTCCAACTCCCTGCAATAACTGTCATGAGGCACAGCTGACAAATCTGATTGGTCCGTCCCTCTACAGAGACAGGAAGTGTATCTTTTCAGGCCACTAATAATCTCTAATCTCTGACCCAGTCATTTAGTGAATGGAAACGTTCTGATTTGGGTAACAAAAAAAAAACCTTGTCATAGGGTGAACTTTCTGGGTTAAATGTACGTCATAGCACCTTTGGCGTTTGGTTCCAAATTGACCTCGATGTAAGATGTTGGGACGTATCCCTCTTCCTCTTCGTTCCTCCGAACCCGTGTCCAGCCGTCTCCTTTGTCTTCCTCTATGACGTACAACAGCTCACCCTCCGCCACGGCAATGGTGCCCTCGTTATGACCTGCGCAAGGAGGAAAGCAGAGCCGAAGTCAGGGAAATGGCAACTAACACTAACTATAAACTGATTCACAATAATTCTTGTAAATCAAATTTGCAACAAAAAAAAAAGAAGTAACAGTAAAAGGAAACCATTAAACTACCATTCATAAACTTAGGTCAACATAACATAGATCTCTATATTTATGAGATAAGAGCAAAACTAAACTGGGTTCAGCCTGCAATAAAACGGCATCACATCCACCTGCTCAGTCATGCAAGGTGAAGCCTGTCAGAGCCGATTCATCTCACATCAGCGTCACATTCCTAAAGGCTGTTAGAGTAAAACTCATGTTTAGGAGCTGAGAACAGTCAGAGCTAATTGTTTGAAATCAAGAAACAAAAGTTTTTTTACCCCAAGAAAGTTTTTTTTTTCTAAATTTCTTTAGTCTTGATCACCATCCATGATGTCACGGATTAGGATGTTTAGCAGTAGAACATTACAGTTAGTGCATTTTTGTGAGGAAGAATGTAAGGTTCTCTATTTCCAAATGAAAATCTGAACAGTGTGGCCGTGCATCTATGTTCAAAAAGCTAAAACATCCTGTCAAGGATCAACTTTGCATATAAAAAAACTTGTTTATCTGTTCTTCCTCAGTTTGCCATGTATTCTTAATTTGATTTGGGTCTGGACTTTGACTGGACCGTTCTAAATAACAATACGCTTTGATTTTAATCAGAGGTCTTCAACATGGAGGTGGTTTTTTTCCCCCTTGTGGCTCAATTTTTCACTTCATGTGTCATATTAACATGAAAATAAAAACTGCTTAAATAATCATTTAAAATACTTTCATGCTTTATTCATACAAGTGCCAAAAGCTGCGTTAAGATCTGATAACTGTGGAGTTACTCAACATTTCATTTTTTTCAAAATATTTGTTGTTTTAACCAGTTAAATATTAAACAGCACCTTCTACCTATAGAAGTAATAAAAACCAGGTCTTTTTTTGGCAGAGTTTGAATTGATGGACATTTTTTGGTAAATCGGTAGGGTTACCATAACGCTGCTTTAATAATCTCCACAACTTTGTCCCTTGCCTGCTTGGTCTTTGTAATGTTACTAATGTTCTCAAACATTCTACTGATGCGTCACAGAATGGATTTAGCTGAGGTTAAACCAAACTCAGGAAACCTGTCTAGTTTCCTATCTAGTATAGGCACTACTTCCTGGTGCTCCGCCACATAAAACCAGACAGAATACTTTAGAAATAATGAAAGATGAATTGAAATGAATTTTTCCACAATCCATTGGACATTTTCAAGTAGGGCTGCAACCAATGATTATTATGCTAACCCATTAATTTGTCTGTTATTGTTTTTTCAATGAACAGCAAATGGGTCATATAGAAGACTGTTTACAGAATTTCAAATCAGGTGAAACTAAAACTTTTCTGGCTAGAGCATTTGGCAGACGAAACTTTTAAAAAAATCATAAATACAAAATATTTATATATCTTTTATACAAGATTGATATAATTACTGCTCTAAATGGGTTTCTCTCCCAGTTAAGGGCATGTTATAGGGTCTCTATACTCCATTTAACTATTAATCAATGACTAAATTAGTTGACGATTATTTCAATAATCGATTAATCCGATTAATTGTTTCAGCCCTAATTTCAACCTTTTAAAAAGCTATAGCAGAGATGCTCTTTAAAACTGAGAGAGAACAGGTTGATTTGAATTAAAGTAAAGAACCTCAGAACAGTTGGAAAGCAGAATATTTGGGAGGCATCAAAGGTAAGCCTAATGTGTGATGCACATGTGCCGTTGGCATGAAGACAAAACATCTCCCTTAAGTCCGCTTTTTTTATTATAAAGGCCTAAAGTCAGTTAGCTGTTCAGAATCCTGTGGGACCGAATCCTGCAGACGAAGAGGGCTTCTCTTTTACTCTTTTGAAGAGTTTAACTCCTTTCTTTGACTTTCTTGGATGTAAGTAATCCATCCTTTACCAAGCATGATATTCAATGATCATTGCACCAACCAGCTCAGGACAGTTTGCAAATATTAGCAGAAAAAGAGGAAGAGAGAAACACACTTCCACAGAAGCGTCCCGACCTAAGCTGCCTGAATCGAAGGAATCGTGCTTTTCCACATCCTTTTTAACTCAGATCATTTCCTAAAATCCTGGCCTTTCACAGCTTCTAACCATAACTGCTCAGAAAATATGTGAAACTGGCTATCTACCTTCAAAGGGGTACAGAGCTTTGCAGGTGCCGATAGTGGGCAGGGTGTCGTCGTCGTCGAATTCCTCGTCAAAATCCGGCATGGTGCTGGGGATGGTGTTGGGGTTGATGATTGCTTTGACCTGAGTTTCTGAGTTCTGCTCCTCCGTGTAGCTGCCATCCGGGCTGCTCAGGGACCAACACACACATTAAACATACAGTGAAAACACAAGCAGTTTCCATCCAATATAAGAAGGTGTGTGGCAGTTGCTTGTAGATTTCCCCAGCACTGATGTTTGCCTGAGTATACCATACCTCTCTCTGTCCTGTGCACAGTTGTTGCTCACAGCTGTGTTGCTCTGGGCCTCATAAAATCCACTCCTGCGGTTTGAATCGCTCTTGGAAGGCATCTTCTCCTCTACTTCCGCTAGCCAACCCTGAAATAGAAGCAGTTTTCAAACCTACAGAACTGCACTAAGAAGAGGACAAACTCCATAAATATAAGGCAAAGCTGGTAAGAGATGTGAAGCTTGCCATACTTTTGTGACTTTCTTTTTTTTTTTGTAAAAGATGTTATTGATGTTCTGTATGTCCTGCTTTGTGTTGCTCTATTTAATACACAACCCTTTTAAAATTACCAAAATTTTCAGTGTGCACTTTTCAATACTCTTGTAGTGCACTGAATTAGTCCAGTCAACTTAACATTTATTAAAAGTCCCTTCGGCAAATATTGCAGGACATCTGCAGGACCGCTTCATCTGCATCAGCATCTTGTCCTAATATGTCCTTTCTCTTTTGCACTTATGAGCACCTCATTGCTAACTGTTGTGAATTTACAAACATCCCCTCTCTGCCAACATTAACATTCACGGCGCATCTGGCTCTAAACTAACCTCAAACTTCTGCACTTCAGCCTGGAGCTTCTCGATGTTTTGGCCTATTTCCGCTAGCCGGGGGTCCACGCTGGCCGGGTCTCCCATCTGGGGATTTTTCACGTACACATCTTTCATCTTAGTTAGTGCATCCCTAGGAAGAAGCAGGTTCATGAAAGTCATTATTGCATGAATAAAATAGGGAAAAAACAATGACTGTTTTGAATCAAGGTGGCAAATAAACACCTCTGGTCCATTTCTTTATGAATATCTTTGTTGAGGTCATCGATCTTGCCTTGCAGCTTCTTCCTCCTCTGCTCTGGGGGCAGATGACTGAAGTCCTCTGGTCCCGATCCCTATGAGGAGGGAAAAAAGGAGACAAAAAAGAAAAGGGAATACATAAAATCTGTAAGAATGGAGTAACATTGATAGCGTATAACTTCATAGTAAGCTTATCTATTTAGATGCAGTATCTCCATTTACCAAACACCAGATAAGTCAATAGCTAATAAACGGATTAGATTCATCCTGTTACACAGATCAGTAAAGGAGATACTGCAGCCACTCTTTAAAACACTGAAAACTAAACATGAGAAGTTTGTCTGCAAAGTCTTGAGGCCTTTCACCCGTTCAGTCGTCACACCTAATCTAGCACGTTCTGCCAGAAGTGGTATATACTGAGTTAGTGTGAGTAAGCTAATGAGTTTGAAGCGGAGTGATTCATCTCTGGCAGGACTGATTGTCCCTGATTTGGAGGTTTAGGGAGTTTAAAAGCTGGTTTGACTGTTTCCAGTCTGAATTCCTGCACTAAATGAGTCAGACTGATCAATCTGTCAAACTTTCACATTTCTGCGGTTTTATTTTATAAGCTTTATGAACCCAGGAAAAGCACATGAAGCTTCAAAATAAAACCTCATACTGCAAAAATGCAGTATGAGGTTTAATTTAATTAAGTAATTTTTCTTTAGAAGTGTATTCTATCTTGCTTTGAGCAGTTAGATAAGACAATTTGCCAGAATAAGGGGATTTAGGTTCAAAATTAAAAAAACTAAACAATTTTGTGCATCATATCTAAATATCCTATTATGAGGCCATAAATACAAATACATTCAGCAGAAGTTATTTAGCTGCTCAAAATAAAGGCTAATGCACCTATTTAAAGAATATTTTTACTTTTTTTAATCAGGCTTTGCGGTGCAACCAACCCCACCCCACCCCCCCCTTTCTTTTTTTTTTTTTTTTTACAGATTACTGATAGCCTGTTGTTTCTGTTTAAAATATAATGTTCTTGATCACATTTAACATTGTTATTTTCTAAGACACTGAATTTCCATTATCTATAGGTTACAATTATTAGTTTTAAAGAATAAAGCCTTAGAAAATATTTCACTATGTGTATAATGAAACCTTAGTTTCATTATACACACTACATCATTTCAAGTTTGGACATTTTATCTTTTCTTTTTTTTTTGTTTACATGCAAGTTAAAATCCAATTCAGGTCATTTTTGCATGTTGATCTTTCTAAGTCACGAAATGGCCACAAGGGACCAGGCCAGAAGAGGAGCCATGCATATTTTACTATATTTTACTACCACGCCTCGCTGGCTGATGTTAAACCGGGTTAGAAGAAAAAAAATCCCCTAAGCTCTATGTCAGAAAATGGATGCAAAGACAAGCTTATCAACGTAAATTGGAATCATAGGCTGGATATTTAGAACGATAAAATATATTTTAAAAGACTCTTCTAAATACAGTATGAAGGTGGATCTGTGATTTTGATTGGCTAATTATCTTCTAAAGGTCCTGAATCTTTGTTAAAAGTTCCATAAGATTGAACTTTACCAGTAAACTGAAAATGGGTCACCATTCGTATGATCATTAATAATTCTTTACTTATATATTTTTTATGCTTATAAGGTTTCAATAATGTTGCCAGTCAATTCATGATTAGTAATATGTAACCTTTTAAATTCTAAATCAGGAAACTACTTAGAATTATATATTAATATATATATTTTTTTTTATTTTTTTTTTTTGGTGCTTCAGTTTTCTGACTGTAGGATCTGCTGCTGCCTGTGTGGACTGAAGAGGTGAAGGCCTGCAGTAGATCGCTCTCAGACAGCTGGGGCTACACACTGGAGGTCAGTAATAGCTATTGTTAACATGGGAACCTTACCCTTTCTCCCCGTATCACCATGCAACACTTAACCCGACATGCAACATAACAAACATCTGTCAGTCGTCATGCAGGGATATCGTACGTCTTCATCAGTGACAAGCTCAGGAATCAGAGTTCAGATATCTTAGATGTGCAACAGATAAAAAATGCAATTATCTACAGTATAATTATGTGCTGATTGTGTAGATAGACATTTATTCATCTGTGTTTTTGTGGACTGAACAACTGATTCTACTGTTTCTACTTGAAATCAACCAACCTACATAAAAGTTACAGAAACTGGACTTTTAAAGTCAGCTTAAAGGAGGATATAACCCTTTTTGGGGGGGAATTATATTCTCATGACTCCTTGGTGTCACATTTTAACATATAGAAACTTTGTTCTCTTCACACATCAGGCCAAATATTGAAGTTAAACCTAATGCTGCCTCAGTATAGAGGTTCAGTCTCCTAAGTGTAAATAATCTGGTTCATTATGTTCCAGTCATGGACAAAAAGGGGAATTCCTTAAAAAGACATTTGTGACTTTTAACAGGTAATTAAAAAGGGCTGTACAAATGATCCAATTGTTTTTTGTTTTTTTTTTACTACAAACCTTTGAATTATGGTTTGATTGGAACCAACTTTTAGTTTGGATTGTTGATCAGGTCAACTTTCATCCAGACAATGAACATTTTGTCTTTTTTTTATATATATATACTAAACAGCGGAATTCAGAAATTACAGATTTAAGTCTTGCGTATGACTGTTCCATTCTAACCAGTTATAGTTTGATTTAAACCCCACTATCGCAGGAAGTCATCATCCTGCTGGAAGCTAACTTTCTGCACCAGTTATGCTTCATTCAGGCTCTGGCAGGGTTTGTTTTAGGTTTGCCTTATCCACCCAGTATTATTCCCCTACACCTTCATCCCCAGCACATCTGAAGCACTTCTTTTAAATAAAGATGTTTGCTTTCTAATGTTTTCCACCAAAACTTTAACACCATCATAAAAAATCTAGATTTATAACTAAATTAAAATGACAAACTTTGAATTCTAAAGACAATATTTTACACCAGATTATACTTGGAGATATTTGTTTAGAGAGGGCTAAAAACTTCAGAATTTTGGTATCTTTTTCACTCTAAGTTACTAAGTCAAAACCTTATGTTGGTCTATTGCATAAAAAGCTAATAAAAATAAAGTTTATAGCTGGATTTCAAATGAAAAAGTGTGGTTTAATTGTTCACCCACTTCAAGTTTCCTACAATGTTGTGACTCACTGCCTGTTTTATGATGGTGCATTCAAATGTGACACAAAGGCAGCAAAGTGTCATGGTGGACTTAATATATTCATCATATAAAGATGGAGCCAAAGAGAACATCAAATAAAGATTAGCTATTCCCCAAAGCTGTTTATCTAGTCCAAAAACAGTGTTTAGTTAACAGAAATATTCAAATCAGATCCGTTTTCTTCATTAGCATGCCCACTAAGTCATTGGTTTCTTATGTTAGCATCACAAAAAAGGATTCTAAATTTTAAAAAAGTACCAGCATGCAGTGTGAGAACATCAGACAACACCATCTACTTCCAGTCAGATTAGTATTTGTTATGAAGATCAACAATTTTGCTGGAGACGGAACGGATTACAGGACAGAGAGACATGTAAAAACATCGAGTAAATCTGATCACCTCAATGAGACTCCGGACGTGGGAGTTGAGTGTGATCTGCACCACACAGATCACAGACACACGTTTGGGAGAGACAGGACGAGAACACAACCACAACGTGAACAAAAACAAACAAACAAACAAAAAAACAACAAAAAAAGCACACAGGTGACATAAATCTCAGGTTCACTGGTATGTCAAAGCAAATAAATTACACAATTAAGATATATTTAAAGCAAAAAAAAAAAGAGCAAAACGAACATACAAAACACTATTAACACTTGTTACTGGGAGGGAGGGGATGACATGCGTGCTTCGGTCGTGCCTATAAAGGGACATGCAGTCATACGGTCATGCTTACCAGCTTGAGAGAAAGCTTCATGGGAAGGGAGGGGGGGGACAGTAGATAAAAGTGGTGCGGAGCAGGAAGGGAGAAAGAGACAACAGATAACAGTCAGCACCATGTGAAACATTACAGCTAGTTCTTCTCCGAAAAAACCAAACAACAAAAAAAAAAAACACTTTACCTTCATTACATAATAAAGCTCTAATTTTCAGACTTCACCCAATGAGGGAAAGAGAGTACAGCGCCGACATGGAGCAAAGGATTTAGATTTACTGAAAACACTGTTGGGCCATAAATAAGCTCTTTCATTAACTATTCGGATTATAAATCCCCTCCTCTCTTTCCCAAAGAGGTGAAGTTTAACATCCGTGACATGAGGGATTAATGAAACATGAGGAAAAATAAGGAAGCCCACCTACAGCATGAAGCATGGAGGGTGAGATCAACTCAAAGTGGTGACAGACGAAGGAAAAGGCAGAGAAAAGAAGTGAACAGAGGTGAAGAGATGTTTTTTATTTTTATTTCTCTGTCACGTTCCACTGCTGATATTGTGACACAAATGGGGCAGCAGATGGCGACAAAAGCCAATGTTCACATGACATGGAGGCTGAAGAGAAGTTTTTTTTAAACAGTTTTTTTTTTGTAAAGAAAGGAATGATTATGAACTTGAATTGGCGAGCCGCAAAATAAAAAGCTGATGGTTTGGTAAAAAGATTAAAGAAACTTGTTTTTTTTTTTGCATGACTGATTGGTTTTTAAGCATATCTTTTTGGACAGGAAGAGCTGAGATCTGGATAACAACCATTGGCTGGTAGAGCTGGAGCAGATGACTCTTAATCCTGTTACTGGCTCACAGACTCGTGCAATGACGAGCTCCACTCTCATTAGTCCACTAATCAAGTCAACCACCTGGAACGCGCCTCGCTACAAGGCCCGGGGAGACTCACCTCAACCTCAAACATACGCTTAGAGATTTCAGAATGCCATACATGCGATAAGGTGTATGTGCATGTTAAAACTTTAGTAGAAAAACGTCCACAGTGGCAGTGAGTTGCATTTATTATGTCATTATTAGCATAAATCTATTATTCTAAGGCTTTTAAACATGCATTTTGCAAGGGGGAAATATTCTACAACCAAATAATTCAACCAATTAATCAATAAAATGCATATTCATTTAAATTGTTCAAAACTTTCTCTAATTGGGTCTTTTAATAGACAACACGACTCAAATTAACTCATAAAAATAAAGCTGCAGGGACACACATGCTTTTAATTATAAAATCAGATGTTTGACCTCTGTTCTAATCTAAAATAGAGATCAATAAAATGGTTGGTTTTCCTTGTAAGGGATCGTCTTTTACAGAAAGTCTCAGATAGGGTTTAAGTCGCTATCTTCCAGGAGGCTAATATCAGCGTGTCTGATTCAAAACTTAACTTGAAGCATGTTTCAGGATCCTTGTCAGGAATCCTGCTTTCAACCATCTGACCCAAACTGCTATCTTCGCATGAAAGGAGATGGATTCAGAAAAATCCTTCTACTTGCGAGGCTATCATCAACTGGAAGAGATGGAAACACCAAATTCACTGTTTCCTTCTAAATGAGTTCAGCATCAACATGGAGTTGAAAGGTGCAGATAAAGAAGGAACCCTATGCTTTTAAATACTGTTAAGCTAAATGGAAACTGTTTGCTTCAGATGTAAAAAAGAAAATTGCATTTTTATGGTTAATAAAAACAACGTCTACATTTCCAGTCAATATTTTGGCCAAAGTAAAGAAAGAAAGACAAAGCTAAGAACACAGCACCTGCTGACAAGCATGGTGGTGGCAGCATGATGCTGAGGGTCTGCTTCCCTGTCACTGGTACTGGTAAATTTTTTAAACAGGATTTAATGACGTCAGAAGATTAACTGAAATTCCCTAACTTTCTCTTAAATCCACACTTAAAAGATTAAAGGTTGACAGAAGCCTTTTGATGGTATGTTTGTTCAACATCTTGCTTGGCGACTTTTATCCAAAATCTAGTCCTCATCTATCAGTCTATTGAAGCCTATATGTGTAATTTCCACATTGTGAATTAAAGAAAATGCAGTCATGTTTTTGAACTACACAGAAAAAGATAAAAAAAAAAAGAAAAGATGGCCTCACTGGAAATGGAAA
The DNA here is from genome assembly GCF_000732505.1 of Cyprinodon variegatus. Lineage (NCBI taxonomy): Eukaryota > Metazoa > Chordata > Actinopteri > Cyprinodontiformes > Cyprinodontidae > Cyprinodon > Cyprinodon variegatus. The sequence goes on along the minus strand of NW_015151457.1, from coordinate 271,899 downwards.
TTTGTAGTTTTTTTTGGCAGTTAACAGCCTTAGTTCTTGCAGACCTACAATATGCCTCGATTGTTCATAGGTGGCATAGATTTGCTGAATGTTGCCAAAAGATGATAAAACCTATTAAATCTTAAAACTTTACTTAGGTTATCATGCTATCGTGGGAGCTACAACTATAAGCAATGAGTGAGAAATCTAAATTTGCATGGAGTGCTGGTTTATCTTAAATACAGACACAGATAAACAGGTAAAACAGGTTTTTTTGATAGACAGAAAGCAAGTATGGGAGACAGGCACACAGAAAGCCCAGGAGGGGTGAATTATTGGCACTGTAGGGCTGACACCGATCCAAAGTGTGACTAACACCTTGTCCAAACATGCACCTCCACAGGACGTTTATTTAACAAGCATTTATGATTCCTGAGCAGCATGGCAGTAGCCACGCATCCTCACATCCACATTCTCCTGCATCTCGGATGCTTGAGACACTTTGTGAATTGAGCCCTTTTGCAGATGGAGAGCAGGGGTGGGGGGGGAGCCCTGAGACGGCTGCAGGACACTGCGAAAACCTCAAGCCGATAACATGTGATGAGGGATGAGATCACCATCTTCTCCGATCATTCCTCTCCATCCTGACACGTGACACAGCCATGGGATGAACACGGAGCCAGACACAGACACTAGCCTCCTTTGTGAGGTTGTTTCGCCTCATTAATCAGGACCAACAGCATCCTCACATCACAAATGAAGAGGCTACTGCCTGCCTTTAAAACAAGCCTTACTAATCACTCATTCACTCTTTGCTGCAAACACATATAAAAGTGCTGTGATACTCACTGTCTCCTTGCACAAACTCACACACACACACTTACAACATATTGTCTTGCTTCGAAAGCATATGTGGGTTGACCCAGAGTCCTCTTCATAAGCTCTTTGTGATAAATGAGCGAACGCGGGGACTGCTGCTGTGGTGGCAGTCAGAGAAAGTAGAGCTTAAAGTCAGGAAAACAAGATCTTACACTGTCTGCTGCCTTATTAGATGGCTCCTAAAACACAGACACCTGCGCTTCCTGTTCCAACAGCAACACGCATGCAGTGACAACGAATAGCTTAAAATGCAACAAACAGAGGCTCTCCTGCAGGGGGTTCACGTCTTTCCACTGTGCACAACTATCCACCTCCACAGGCACTTTAATCAGTGTAATACTGTGTTCTCCTTGCAGGAAGCAGGCAGAGAAACATAACAGCTCTAATAGATTTTTTATATAAGCTTAAAACATTGATTGATACTGGAAGTAGGTCTTTAATTTTCTCTACAAAGGTTTCTTTGGAATAACCAAAATTCATGAAAATAAAAGAAAATAACTTATTTGATATAAACAGTCAGACAAATGTGACACGTATAAGATAGCAGAAGGAATGGATGGATTGACAAATGATAATTAACATTTAGGTAATGTTCGGCATGGATCTACACCCTCTCATCATTAAGCTAATCTAATTAGCGATATCAAATCAATATAATCGAATCAGATACAAAATATGATTTACATGGCTGCCTTCTGTTAATCTTTAGTGAGGAACTGACTTTCTAAGAGGAAACAGAAATTTGCTTGTTCTCATTTTGTCACATTGGAGCCACACACCTTGTGTTTAAGTTCTTTGTCAGAGGAAGACAAATTAGCAGATAAGGATTTTTCTTAGAAACTTCTAGCAATAAATTTGACCTGTATTTGTATTCAGTTCCTCTAAATGAGCCTTACAAGCAGAATATTAAATAGTTATTCAAGCATTGGCTTCTTCAAGAGTCCGTTAATGAAACTCATCAATTCACCTGCCTAAACACAGCATTATTGTCTGCAGGGTGAGCTGCACCCAATCACAAAAGTTTTTCCATGTCATTCAACCCTTAGAGAACGTTTTAAGATGGCGACTCTGACTTTTAGGGCTTTAATTAGTCAAGCATTGTTACACATCTCAGAACTTTTATATCTGTATGTCCCTGGCAGGTCCCGTAGTTATGTAAAATTTTCTTTAACATATCTAGTTTGATGTACTGTTGTATAACGTCTTTAGTTTTTTCAGTGCAGCCTTAAATGTAGAGGTGCACCGATCCAGTTTTTATTCTGATCCAAACCAATACCGATACCTGGGAGGAAAGTATCAGCCGAAAGCGATCTAATTCAACTGTTGAATGGGTGAACCATATATCTTGACATGTGGGTAAAGACTTTAGCCTTGACATAAATATTGTAATAAGGGTAACACATGTACAAAGATATAAATATACTTTATGTAAAATGCACTGGATTGTATCTCTGGCATCCTTATCAAATCCCTGATATCCGATCCAGATATCAGATCAGTGCATCTCTGTTTAACTGGTGTTATATAAATTCTGATTTAGCTAAATCACTTCCTCAGAAGCTCCCTACATAAAACACAAATCATTTCTTTGGAAGTTAACTAAGCAATAAAAGGTATTTAGCTACAGTTGTAAGTGGTAGAATCATTCTGTGGGAGTGATTTATTAAGATACATAAATTCTGATCCCTTTCAGCAAAGAAACTCTATTAAAGGTTGCAATCTGGCTAAAGGTTCACACTATGGTTCCAGAGTAGCTAACCAGAGTCAATATTATAATATGCAAATGTGCAAAATGAAAGTCGCGTGACATGGATGCAATAAATATGGAAATTAGGAAATGATTTGGCTTGTTTGAAGGACTGTTACCAAATAAAAACCTGTTATAGATTTTAGTAATTGAGGGAAGCTCTAGAAGCACTGGGAAACAAAAGGAAGGAGGAAAAAGTGGATGAATCAAAACTAATGTTATGCTGTTTTTACAATTTTATGATTTTTGCAATTATCATTTTGGAAAGGAAACTTTGAATCCAGACTAAATTTATATAAAATTCTGTGGGAAGGCTTTAAAAATGTGTGTCATGGGTAATTTTTATTCCACCTAACAAAGATTTGTTTTTAACAAAACTGGCAAAACATTGAATCTTTATAGTATGTGACAAATGGGTAAAGTCATTAAAAGTATGACTCAAATAATCCCAAATGCATACAGATGAGAGCAAATATTCATTTACAGGCACTTTACAATAATCCACTGTGTGCTGGTTTATTATGGAAACGTTAAAAAAAATAAACCAGTTTTTGACTTAAGGTGACAAAACGTAAAACAAGTTGTATTGGTCTTTTGCATGGTAATGTAGGTGATTCTTCTAATAGCAGCAAACAGGAAGTGTGCTGAAATGTGTAGCTGTTAAGAAATATTAGCACAGTCTGCAGCTGAAACCTATAAGGCTCCTTCAAAGGCTTGTTTAAAGACTTTAAGCATTTTTATGCAAATACTTCCCCAAATAGAAGTTCTTTGAAAAGTAAAAATGTCTCAGTTCTGCTTCAATCTACATTTAGAAAAAGATAAATGCCACTAAATGAGAAACTTCTTTCCTTCAGCTTCACTCCACGACACGCTTCAGCCTGCTACGACATATAAATCACAGGTTAAACTCCAATATCTCTAAGGTGCCTAACAGTTTGAAGCATATGCATGTGATATGTCTCTGATCCGTTTTTAAATCTTTCTTCTCAAGAGACTGTTGCAGCACTTCCGCTTTAAGAACAAAAAAAAAAAACGTGCGCTTCCTGCTGTATGTGTCCAGAGAATGAAAAACGACACACTTCCCTGTTCTCTGCGTTCCCCATCATCATTTCCTCCTCAATATTACACTCTAACGGGGCTGTTTCTGTCTTCTTCTGTGTTTGCACCAAGTTAATTTTTTTTACAGTGGGTAAATGCTGCCCTTTTGAAATCATTGAACACAAAATAAAACTCGACAATTGTTTGCCCGGAAGGAACATAGCTAGTGACCGCCTGTTCCTGAGGTCAGGGAGAGCTGGATATGGGAGGGGGGGTACTGGCAGTAACGTAAGCTGTGACCTTCCCCAGTGACTGTCACCCAGCATCTCCATTACAACCCATACTGGGACTGTAGAACAGGAACTGGCGCTGACATAAAGCAGGACACAGGGCTGGTGCTGATAAAACCACCCACCGCACAGAGTTTTTTAACCCCCCCTGTCCATTTTCCATCACTTGACTCTTATCTTGAGCTTGTAATCCCTTTCTTTGTGCTTTCTCTACCGTATCACATGCATCAAAAACAAAAACAGTGACAGTATGGCTCCAGTATAGACTGCAGGGGGAGGAGCATACAGGGGGACTACTGCAGTCTCCATGCTACTGCCTGGAACTGGTGGCGTTTTGCATATTCTGGGCAAGGGAGGAGGGGATAGGTGAGTGGGTCTGTCATTGTGAGCATGGTTAATATGGAAAGTAAAGGGGACAAAATGAAGAGACTGCTGGTGAGTCAGATGAGAGACGTGGAGTCATAAATATGCACCACAGAAGCACGCAAGTGAAGCAGAAAAGCTGAGCACTGCATGACAGAAGCTGACAGGCCTGCTAGATCGACTGTCTCAGTTAATTACTGGGTTTTAATATTCACTCAAAAGTGTTTTTTAAATAAAGATAACGTGCAGGACTGACAGATTTAATATTGGCAGAAAAAAGCTGCAGCGGTTTGCAAATGTGTTTAAACCCTTTGAACTTTTTCACAGTTTAACTGGCAGAACTCTAAACCACGACATGTTTCATTTTATGTTTTATTTATTTCAGACCAACACAGGGTTTAATAGACATAAAGGATATATCTATAGCTGTCATTGTATCGGTAATATGCAGCTGCTCAACGTGATTCGGTGCCTTTTTGTGCAATGACACCATGGAGATGGCGTTAGCTAAGTGTGACATTTTGTCTGATCTGATATTTTAGATTAGCAGTTCTTCTGGAATTGTCTTTTAATTCATGTTTGTCAAATTTAAAGGAGAAGAAAATTTAAACAGAGCCCTTTCAAGCTCTTTTCAAACCGTTTCTCACTTGGGTGGTCGCAAGAGTTTGACTTGTGCATGTGGGCAAGTTTTAACACACGTTTTAACATTAATGAGTCAGATTTCCGGGTGATGACTCCTTTAAGTTTGACTCTGCACGAAGGTCAATAAGTTCCACTTTTTATCTATATGTCTGCGGTGTCCCCTGGTTAGTAGGGTGTACTTCTTGCTACTCTGCATGGAAGAACCTGACCTGTTGCTCTAATTAATTCTTCCTTGGATCGGCTTCTCTTTTTGCCATGCCAGTTGTTTCATACATGCCACACCTCAGAGAACCTTCCCAATACTCACCCTGATCTATCTATTGTGTTATTTGATGCTGAGGATGCTGTATCTTTAGTACACTGCAAAAAAAGATCTAGAAATAAGTAAAAATGTTGTAAATTAAGTGTATTTAGCTTTAATTCGATCAGGTTAATAAGAGGATTTGCCGACTTTTAGTCTTTTAGATTCTTTTTTATTCTGACATGTCTTCAGAATAACCTGTAACAGAACAGAATAATAATTCTTGGTCTGTTACAAAAAAAATCAAATGAAGCAGAGGTTCAAAGGTTTTGAACATTGTGCAATGTGTAGTTAATGATGATCGTTTTTAGGCTTCAGGCCTTTTTTGAAAGACAAAGGCTTCTTCATGCAGTGCTGCAGGTGCAGAGCTCAGGTACAGGTGCTGGACACACACTCATATACACATGCACAAAGCTTGCTGGACACGCACTTACCCCTCGCCTCAGGCTCCGGAGGCAGTGCATTTTGGGTTTGGAGGCCATGAAGTCGTTGAGGCGGTGGGAGAGGGGCTCCTTGTGCTGCTTGGGAGACTGGGGGTCGTTGGGAACAGCAGAGGGTGAGGGCAGGGTTGAGGCTGGGGGGGCAGGTGGGGGCTGACGGGGGGACGTTAACAGGGACATAAGCTACCAGTGTGAGAGGGAGCCGATTTGGAAAGGAGGGAGGAAGAAAAACATGGAAGAAAAAGAAGGGGGCAGGAATCCAACCAAAAATGACAAAGGAGGAAAAGGAGGAGGGAACACAAAACGAAATAAATAAGCCTCCTACGAATATTAAAAAATGAAACACACAACAGAAAAAGCCAAACAGAACATAAGACAACCAAAGGAATGCCAAACCTAGTGTATGAGTGCTTATGATGTCGAAACAAAAAAAACGGTTAAAACATATGAAAGAAAAGACAGTTAAAAAGAACAAAACCACCAGCGTGAGCTTAGGGTACAAAATGTGTTAAAGCAAGCGGCTGCAACGAAGCAAAAAGCACATGCTGGATTCCATTTTAGAGATCCAACTCCACTCTTTTGTTCAATCTAGAGGATTAATTCACCTCATCCCAAAGGAAATCTGTCACTGAATATCAGGCCATCAGCACACTGTGCCAGTTACCTACAGTACTTCTATCTTAAAACCTCAGAACACAACGTCTGGCTCCGATGGGAGACAATGAGGCAGAGACAAGAGTTCTCGACACAACAGTGCACATGCAAAGACAAATTATTTAGACAGGCCATTTACTGTATTTCTAATAAATAAGAGCAAACTACAGATCAGTTGAGTGTGTGTTACTCCTGCAGCGTTTGAATTAGTGATGCATAGAAAATTCATTTGGCGAACTGAAAAAGCTGATTGCTAAGAGCTGACTGAAATGTATGCTTACAGGCTAAAAACACTGACATGATTACATGAAGTCTGATGGAGAACAAACACAAGTTATTTAATAGAAAATTGTATTTTTTATTAGAGGAATCTTGGGGCATTCATTTATGCTGCTACTCAAAGAGAGACCAATACTTTCAGTGGATAACAGGAAGGCTGAGAATATTACAGAAAACCTCTGGTCTTCTAATCCTATAGAGCCTTAATTTCTATCATAAATACTGGATTTACTGTTGAAATGATGATGTGTTTAGCAAACTGTCGATTAAAGATAATCCACATTCTCTATTGATCACATAGAGCTTCCACTTACTGATGCTAACCACGATCATTATCTCTCTAATGCACATTGTGTGATATCACTTCTGCTTTTAAAATAAATAGTTAATGTCAGCTCAGAAAACAAATGAACCCTTGTTGTTATTTCATCTAAAGATGAATCAAAATCCCCTAAGTTTATTTAGCAGATCTATGCTTTACAAATACTGGACATTCACCTAAAAAACTCCAACTGCTGCATCAATAGTAACATAGTAACTATATTTGTCTTTTTTTTTAGCAATGTATTTGTCCCCTTGACATTATTTTCCTCTCTCAAATACACAATAACTCACTTACAGGCTTAAATAATTCAATTTCAATAGTGCTCCCAGCCCACCAGACAGCCAAAGGTCAGTTTTAGAGTTCATAAACCGGAACCTGAGAAAAGCTGCTTGAAACTGAAGACCAGTCAGTGAAAACAAAATAAAAGGTTAAAAGAAGTGAGTTACTTCGGATCAGACAGCGGGTTATCATCTGCCAGTTGAATCCGCCCATTCAGCCAAGATAGAAATCCATTAGAATGTGTTATAAAAAGGGAGGCCCCGACATCAGTGAGGGAGATTGCGTGGGAGGAGAAAACGGGTGGCAAATAATAACAACCAAAATGGCAACAGTAACAAAGAACTACAAAACAAAATGTCAAGAGCTACAAAAATACTAAACGAAGATTAAAAAAAGCTGTAATTAAATAATAGACTTGTCAAATCAGAATATTCTAGTGTAATTTAACAACTATGAGATTCCTCTAGTGATCTAATTCACAAAATGCCTCTAAAAGAGCAGGGTGACCTGCATCAGATGCTAATTAAAACGGATGAGGCTCTGATTGTGACCGTAGCTCACATCAGGTGTTTATCTGTGCATTACCTTGTTCTTCTTAATGAAAGGCCACAGTTTGGGCTTGCTTTTGCTTGAAGACTTCTCTTTGCCCTCTTTGGAGTTAGACAGGCTGTTTTCAGATACCGTCCTCTTCATGGCCTGACTGTAGTCTTCAAACTCCACATCGCCTGGGGGCTCGAAGCCCGACTTATAGGCCTCTACCACCTGCTTGGAGTCCTGGTGGGACAAAGCGGAGGGAAAAGACAATGGAAGTTAGATATGTGGCAAGATTCTCAGTCATCCAGGTCATGGTCAAGTTTGAAACACTTCAGTCTAGGCAACTATGTGAAGTTTTCTAGAAGACATATCGCCTTTCATCCAAGAGGCGTCTTCGGTTGTAACTAGTGGTGGAGAGCACTGAGAGTAATAGGTCTAACAAAGAATTAGGGGGGCAAAAGGTGGCTTTGATACCTGCCACTGCATTGGCCAAGGAGGTAAGGTGGGGCGTGTTAATGGTCGTTAGGGGACTACTTAAAAACATTATCCAGAAGTTAGATGTTTAGAAATGAATAGCAGAATTCAGATATTTCCACAGCAATCCTGATTATTTTTATTGAATTGCATTTTAGACACTGCAAAAACGATCTAGAAATAGGTAAATAAAATTCTTAAATTCAGTGCATTTAGCCTCAATTTGAGCAGGTAAATAAGATTATTTGCCATTATTTGTATAATATTTTTACTTCTTGAAATAAGATGATTATATAAAATGCACTTTAACTAAGATGATGCAGTTGTTGTCTCACTTTTCTCTTCAATTCAAGAAAAAATTTACTTATTTTAAGAAAAAAATTACTAATTGAGATTTCATTTTTTTTGCAGTGGATAATGTGACTTGTGTCAAATGTTTCTGGTATCCTTCCACAGACTTCTTCCAATGTTTTTTCTTTAAACAAACTCTCTATAGGGTTCAGATTGAGGCTTATTCAATGGCTCCTCCAACACATTTAGTCTGTTGTTTCTAGCCAGTTTATAATTGCTTTTTAACTATTTGAGTGATTTTTTTTTTTTTATAGTGCAGCTTTGCAAAAGTTTTACATTTGTGGTTTCGGATGCTGCTTCATGAATAACTAATGGTATTTCCTCATAAAGTCCTCTATCTGTGAAGTGAGCCATCCCCTGATACATGATGCCAGCTTTCCCCTTTTTCAAATTTACAGGTATTTATCACAGCTGGAAAACTTAAGTGTATGTTTCATCAGACCACAGGGAATGACCCCGGTAGAAATCTGGCTTTTTATGTTTCGCTTTTTGGAGCGTCAGATTCTTCTTTTTTTTTTTTTTATCTTAAACTCATTCTGCACCAAAACATGTTTATTTATGAGAAACAAAGTCCATTGTTTCCCTGTATGGTATGATGGCTGGACATTCCCACGGTGTTTATAGACACTGTTCAACGTAGAACCTTCAGGGCAAACATAGTTCAGAGCAAACCTGAACCAGGTCCACATTTCTCTTCCTGATGTTTTCCTTAATTTTCATGATTTTCATTTACCAATAAAAAAAAACGTGTTTGAAGTGTTGCACATCCAGAGAATTGCTTCCATTTAACTTAAATAACATGAATGAACCTATCAGAAGCTTATAAAGCCATGACATCATCATCATCTAGGGTTTCCCATATATTCAAAAGGCATAGTATCCACTGTAAATGTAAACTTCTATATTTGAAGAGAAACAATGAATCTCTATTAAAAAATGTATTTTTCAGATAAAAACAGAAGGAAGACCATTAATGGGAGCGCAGGAAGAAGCTCATCCATCAGCTGCAGCCAACAATCTGAGCTGATAAGAAAGTCTGCTTTGAGTTCAACAGGATCAAGGTTAGAAAATCTGCCATCTCCATATACAGTATGACAGAAGAATAAGAGCGGAGCGGAGAAGAGACAGACGGAGGAAGAGGCATGTGATAAGTCATCCCCAGCCGTTGTTTACTTTAGCAGAGCAGTTCCAGGCTGGAGTCGTCGGCCTCCAGCTAAGTCACGCATGTCACACACACACACACACCACGGGATCTATGGGGACAGCCATTTTTATTTATATATTTCTTTTATAATACACCAGGCAACTAGTATATGACATCTTAATTTATCATGGGCTTCTTTTTCTTTTCAGCCTTCCCTTTTAGCATCAAAGTAATAAAGGCACATAAACAGTGACAGAACTGCAGCCAACAACTGTGTGTGAGCTTTAAAGACGTAGATATAGAGCCAGAACTCTTAAACTATTTTTATGAGATTTTGCCAAAAGTGTCTCCATTTACAGTGACTCAGTGATAGTTTGTCTATTTGTGATGAAAATAGTTTTATCGTCATGAATTCTAATGTGATGCTATAATGCTTTATATATAACATGACATTTTTTTCTATTTTCTATTTTCAAGACTTATCTGATCTTATCTTATATCTGAAGGATATAAGTATAAGTAGTCATCGACAGGAGAATTTTTAACCTGAACAAATATTCTTGAAGAGCAGAGATATTTAGCCTCATTTAAATAACATTAACAGTTTATTTTTAGACCTTTCAGATCCTTTTGTCTCAAAAAATCTGCATCAGCATGAAAACTAGGAAAGATTCCTTGTTAGGATAAATATACATTTTCTGGCAAGTGAGTTTAGTAATACGTAGGTTTATTTCTACATATTATTATTCAGAGACTCCTCTGATTGATTGTGTTTGGTTAAAGGTGTGACGTTCAGCAGAACCCTTCTAGCCTATTGGGCACAGCAACAAATAGTGCCTGCCTACCAAAGTTTGGTTTTAACCAATCATGGAGACACATGAAATAGTAGCAGAAATCATAAGGAACCCCAACTTCTGCTTTTATGCTCGTTGTTCCTCTTTCAAAGAGGAAATCTTGGATTCTGACAGATGTGAAAGCAGCAGCTACATGTGGGTCCTCATCTGCTGCCATGTTTATTTTGATCTGGCACCTTTTACTAACGTCACAGCTGTATGTCCCGCCTGAAACCACAATACTGCAACGTGATTGGTCGGTCTAGAAAGGTTAAAGTGGAAGAAGGACAAGATGTATTGTAGTGTGTTTATGAATGTACAAATACCATGATAATTCAGTTAGCTAGCAAAGTTATTAAAATTTGTATTAATATATCTACTTACCAGTATCAATCAAGTTAATTTATTTGATTGAATAATTACAATGCCCAGTCCTCATGGCTGTTATAGAAAAATAACATGCATATCCAATGCCTCTGTGTATTTCCAACTTTTTCTTTAAAGAAACTTTAAGAAAGTTCCCAAGTCTTACCACAAACAAATCTGTACTGTCTGTTTCATAGCGCTATCCGCTGCATCTAAAATACTGACTAAGGTTAATTCTGCTCAGAAAACCCAACTTCAAAAACAATTTTGAAGAAGGAGACTTTTTCTCTGAAAATTGATAGTAGCGTTTAGATTTCGTTGAAAACATCCATGATTGTAGTTTCCCTTTATACTTCTGTTATAACATTGATCCCCACCTCTAGATATTTGGAGTAGATCTGTTGCTACTCCAATAGTCTTTTTGGCTATTTGAGCCGATGTAACGAGTAAATTACTCCACTGTGACATCAATCAATCAATCAATCAATCAATCAATCAATCAATCAATCAATCAATCAATCAATCAATCAATCAATCAATCAATCAATTCTACAGGTAAAACTATTTTCAGAGCTGATAAACAGCTTAGAAACACATTTTTGATCTTAACTTTATTCCTTAAGTATGAAAATCAGCTCCTTCTTTACACAAGTAATGGAGAATAAGGGCTTTGTTTAAAAGTTTGTGTTCATAGAAGAATCCCTGTGACATCATCGGGGACTTTTCTTTTTCAGTTCTTGGAAAGCGTCGCCTAAAGTCATAGATGATGTTCCTACACGTATGGTATGTCTGCAGACATCATTTAATAATAACTTTCTCTGTATAATCCGAGGTGACCATTTGGCACAGACCCTGAGGATATTTTGAACACACACTCAATATTTGGATCCGTAATATAAAAAGAAGTCAAACATTAAATATGGATTTTTGCTTGAAAAACTACAAAGATCCCCTTTAAATCCCAAAAGCACCTGGTGGAGTTTTTATTTTATTCTAAAACATCCCCCAAAATCCCAATTCTACCCTCACAGTTCTTGTTTTAGTGATGCCTTAACACACAGTGAGTTGACTGTAAACTGACAGCCTTGGTTAAGTGAGAGATGTTTCAAATAATGGTGGTAATTGTGTGTACATACAGGTGATGCTGTATACTCACAGTCTTGGGCTCGATGGATTCCGCCGCTGTAGTCATGCCGTCCAAACACTTCCCTACTATGGGCAGCACTTGGCGGTCCACCTCTGCGAACGTCTTCATGCACACTCCTATTCTCTCAATCCTTTTCTCTTCCATGTCTTGAAGTTTCTGCATTCATAATCATACATGAAAACTCACATAAATATGACTTGGTGTTCAGAACAGACAACAGGTTATTAAAATTATGCATAGATTTGTAATTTTTTAGGTTAAAAATAAACTTGACCTCACAAGAACATTGCATGTTTCTAGCAGCTAATCTTGAGATGAGTGGGTGCCAGCGGCTTTGAATGTATAAGGTGGTTTATGCATGTGAGGGCAGGGTTGTGCAGCCATCATGTCATATTTACCTGAAATATGTTGGGAATAATTGTGTAGTAATGGTCGTTCTGCTCCTGGTTGAACTTTTGCAGGTAGGAGGAGTATTCGTTCTTACTGTCAGTGGCCATCTGGTGCCTCATCTGAGCTTGCTGTCGCGCCTGAAGGAAAACAAATTTAAAAAGAAACACGGACATGAACATCTCAGAAGCATCTTTTCAATGTATACCCTGATAGACTTGGACATATGCATTACACACTGACAGACTGAAGTTAAACTATTCCTCTATTCATGAGCCTGAGCACTGACAAACACGTAAAAAAAGCAGCTCATGGACGACCAGAGACAGGTGCTAATCTGTGTCACGAAGCAGCTACAGCCCTGATCAGATGTAGGCCAGAATAAAAACGTAAATTAGAAAAATATCTGACACTGAGGGCAGAATAAAGAGGATTTAGATTCGACTGCTTGCCCTATGTGTCTATACCTACGGTTAGTACTGCTGATTATGTTAGGCTAGTTAAACGTGAGGGAAGCAGGCTGACCGTCAGAAAGGCAGCAGGAGCAGGCTATTACTGACCAACAGTGAGCAGATGGGGATGAGATAATCTCAGCTAGACTGTGTGTGGGTGTGTATGTGTGTGTACACACTCCTAAGTAGTCATATCTGTTTCCTCTTTCCATCAGCACTGAAGCAGATCCACACATTAATAGTGACTGGTAGTCAGTGAGTGTCCACGGCAAAGAGTCAGCTTATAGAACTGGGATTGCAACCTCCACTGGTCTACTGAAAACATGCATTATGAATGGACAGAAGGAAAGCAAATAATCGATTTCTGCAGGACTGCTGAGAAAGTTTTATTATTGGGGAAAAAATCGAAAGAAAGGTTCATAGGAATGACACTGTAATAACTACTTAGCAGTTTCTTTACAAATAAAGAATCTGGCTTATTTTATTTTGAACCCCTGTATTGATATTTAGCAACTATCTAAGATTATTATGGAAACTATAAGGACATTAAAGTCATTTTAACATTTGACATTTTGGACTTCTTTTATAACTACTTAAATCAGCTGATTATGGCACATTGGCAAGACAGCAGGAGGTCAAAATGTGGCAGGCTTAAAGTTGGTACAGGCCTGAATTCCTCATTTAATATCCAGGCACATCTTCTTCCATTTTGTGTCATTGTCCATGCTTAATTTGTGTTTGTGCACCTCTCAAGGAAATAAGATATTTAAAAACGGAGGGAATCATGTAGCGAAGCTATTATAATCACAGTGAAGTGAAATCCAGAGAATTGTACAGGTGAAGAAAAAAGTGAGTGGAAGGTTCCTCACTGTAAATGCAGGTGTGCCGAACTGGTAGGTGCATGCAAAGTTTGCAGGTTGTGCTTAACAACAACGTGAGTTTATGTTGTCGTCATGGTAACAAGGCAGGTAGCATAACCCTGAAAGAGGCTGCTGCAGCCACATCACATCCTGTTTTCACTCCGGAAATGGCTTGCTTTGATCTACTTTGCCTCTGTGTGCAACATAGCGTTGAAGAATCAATTAATCCATCCATCCATCCATCCATCCATCCATCCATCCATCCATCCATCCATCCATCCATCCATCCATCCATTTGACTTTGTTTTGTTTTGCACATATAAAAATGTTGCACATAAAGATGCTGAGTAGAGGACATTGTTTAAAGCCACTGGTCACAGTCAGACAGGACAGGACAGACCTGGTTTAAGCTGTGCAGCCCACGAGTCGAGACAGTGTGTCCGCCACAAACAAAGGTTCTCTCCTCAATTGACCTACCTTGTTGAAGCCTCGCTTCAAGGCGTGGCATAGATAAATACACAAACAAAAACAGAGGGATTGTTAACTGTTTCCAGCTAAACAACATGTTGCCATAGGTGCACTTCCTGAACCACAACACTTTTACTCACTATGGTCGACACAGCACATGTCTTTTTTTAGCCACAGAATTTGGGTTCTGACAGTTCTTAAAACTCAAAAGTAATAAGGAGTCTAGTGGGATTGTTTGTTTTGGTTTTAGATTTGGGTTGTTGGACTGGGTAACCAAATTCCAAAATAAGACACTTCCTTGTTTCTCCAATTCTGAACAAAACTTTGACTTTACAAACAGCGGATACCTAATACTAAATCAAATCACATCTAAAAAAAATATAAAATTCCATAAACCCAAACTATACATCTACAGCATTATTATTTCTAATAACAAAACATTAAGTAAAGAACGTAGAGGTTATGATTCTCCTATTAGTTTTATTGTGAACACAAACCTCAATATATTTTGATCAGGTAATATCTGTGAGATCCCCAGAAAGTATTAAATAAAAGTAAGATGAAGCGAAAACGACACTAGTTTACAAATTTTTCTCTAAAATGTGTATTACACATATGCGTTCTTATAATAAGTGAATACTTTGCAAAACCACCTTTCACTGCAATTGCTGTCTAAAAGCTTTTCACATGTAAATACTTAAAATCCTGGCCACATGTTTTGTTTACAAATTATCTAAAACTCAGATTCTTTGTCAGATTGGATAGAGAACATCAGTGAACATCAGGTTTCAGTTGTTGTTTGGAATTATGTCTAGACTTTAAATAGACATAATTAAAGTCACACTTGAACACACTTTAATCTAAACAATTAACTTTAGCTCTGGCCTCAGGTTCACCTCCACATCACTTCCCCAGGTTTAACTTTATTCTTCCGCTACCCACAGCATGAATAAGCCAACATCGTGTTTCACCATGGTGTGTTAAGTTTCCAACTAAAAATCAGTTTGTGGGCTGGCAAATGAAGTTCTGGTGAACTCTGACCAAACAACCTTTTCATATATTTCTGATCCCTCCAAACATGATTAATGCTAAACAGCATAATGTTTTTAATGTATGTGTTTGTTACCCAGGTAAAGTGTTTTGTTACATCATAAAAAATTGTATTATTTTTTTTCTAGCTAACCTCTTTTTAAACTTTAGAATAACTTTCTCCCTGTCCTCTTTCCTTTGAGCCTTGGTCTTCGTGCTTTTTGCTACTTAGATTCAATCATTCACTGATTCCGTTTCCCTGTTAGGTGACTCCTAAAGCCAATTGGTTGCACCTGGTTTATTTAGTCGGAAGAGGATTCAATAAAAAAAAAAAATGGTTAGGTTTAAAAATCTGCATTAATGGCAAAAATAAATGGAACGCACTTGTTGGTTCAATTCATAAAATACTAATAAGATACATTGATGGTTGGAGTGATAACAACCATATGTGGAATCAGTTCAACATACAGATATTTTAGCACAAAAATAAGCAAAAAATATGCAATTTATTCATTTTTATTTGCATAATTTAGTTTTTCTCTCCATTTCTGCACAACAATATAGTTATAAGCATATATGAGCTGAAACAGAAACTGTATCCTAAACTAGTCTATCTAAATAATGTTTCCCTTTGTAAAGATGTTTTATACAATATATGTATTTATATTGTAAAAAAAACTTAAGAATATAGTATTTTTTTAAGTCTTCACAATTATGTAATTTTCCATTTTTGTGTTATTTTTTATTTTTTATACACTCTTCTAAGGTCCACATTTCTGTGACCATTTTTTCTATAATCTTTTTTCTGCTGTAAACACCAGAATTTCCCCATTGTGGGACAATAAAGGTATTTTCTATTCTTTTGTATTCTTTCTAAAACACATAAAAAAAGACGTGTTTCTTAGCAATGACAGCAACATTGTTTTACATTAATGCAAAACTAATTTAAGATTTTTTTTTTTAGAGTGTGGTGGAAATTAAAGACAAGTGTGGTTAATAGATGAGCAGCTCAGATGGTAATTATAAATTAAATGATAAGTATATGAAAATACGTAGAAATCTGTTTCCTTTAACTGCTCTTTCCCTATATCCCTGCTGTGCTGCGTCTCTCCAGAGGGGTTTATGGTTCTTCTAAATCCGTTGGTAGATGTTTGGCTGCATGTCTAGATTGTAAAAAGCTTCTTTCTTTCAAACGATATTTGCATAATAATCACGTCTGAACTGTGTCAACCCTGAGCTGTGCCTCAGCAGCTGATGGAAGCAGCCGGAGCACGTGCTGCTGACCCATGATGCCTTGCAGGCGTGGGAGATGTGTGGGTTATGGCCAGAGATTCTTGAGGGCTCTTTTAATTGGTCATGACAACAGGAAATGACATCATCTACAAGCCCATGGGGGCTGAGGGTTGGATGGTGGTCTGTGAGAACTTGATAAATGCTGAATGGCGGTTCATAAAAATTTTTTGCTACATGTAGATTTTTATTTTATTTTTTTGCAATGAAAATAAAGAGACACAAGCGTGATGAATCACTAATTCACCTCGCCACACACAGGCATGGCATTAATGCGAAGGCTCATTCAGCCCTGCAGAGTGTCTGGGGGCTCCTCTGCAATGATAATGAGGACTGAGTTGTGCTACCAGCTTTGTTCAGCAGCAAATCTCTGCTGCTGAGACAATGCCAGCTTTGACACAGCCTCCCTGGCATCAGTCACACAGTCACTCAATCTTTATTTTTGATTCCTTTCAGGCTCAGCCGAATGACAAATTAGAGCCGGAAGCTAGAAATGGACTTAAAATGGGTCAAAGGAAAAAAAAAAGAAAAAAAAGCGGAAGGTGGGAAAAGGGGTGTAGAGGGAGCCGGCGGGATGACACATACCTTCTCCACATCGGCCTTAGTCACGTTAATGTCAGCGTCCATCTTCTCAAAGTATTGCTGTGCTCTGTCTGCCTCTTTGCAGTCCCTCTCAAATCGTCTTTTACACTGAAAATATAACCAAATGAGATTGAGTGTTTGTTAACCGCCGCTAAAACCATAAAATATGACCTTTAAATAAGCATAAAAATGGACGTCATAACCTATATGTGTACGTCACAGATGCTTTATTTATTGTGTGCTGTGAAGGCTAATGTCTGCAGGCTGCAGAATAAACAAATATGCATGGTGGTCATTTGTGGAGAGAAAAAAACAAGCATTCATCCAACCCTCTGACCGAAACAATCACTGTTTGTAGGGCCAGTGTGCACTCTGAACTATGCCTCTCCGCCTTGCACACAATGCTATCATTGAGTGCAGAAGCAAGTTTGAGGAGGGTAAGGCAGTTATGCTTTTCTCCCCCTCGTCAAAGGGGCCAGGCAGAGATAAGTAGTGGTCTGCAGGGATTTTTCTCCTGCAAAGTCTTTTATTAAAGTGAACACCAAAACCTAGTCTTTCTCTATTTAAGGCTTTTAGCAACTAATCCGCATTTACCATGAACACACTGCAAAAATGATCTAGAAATAAGAAAAAAATCTTAAGTATCTATTAAGTATATTTAGTCTTAATTTCAGCAGGTAAATAAGATGATCTGCCAATGGAATGAGTATTTTTGCTCTTAAAATAAGATAGTAAGATAATATGCACTTGAAATTAGACAATAACATTTTTTTTTCTTATTTTAAAAGTAAATAGTCTTGTTCCATTGGCAAAGTGTCTCACTTACCTCCTTAATTCAAGAACAAATACACTTGTTTTAAGAAAAAACTTATTGAGATTTCTATTTTTTTGCAGTGCAGATATTTTTTTTTAGGTGTATGATTCCTACTTTAAAATTAGGACATTTACCTTGCTTTGTAAATAAATAATCTTGGTTTTAATGAAATAAAGAGCACATAATTTAGTTTTTAAAGCAGAATCAGAACAAGAGTTTATTGATTACATATGTCATCAATGTTGCAACATGTGTGTTTTGGCCTGTAGTTTTTTTTATTAGGGATAAACCGGATTTGATCCCAGATACGTATCATGTAGCAGCCTCTTTTAATCATCAGAGCTGAGTTTGGAATCCTCAAGATCTGTCTGGGACTTTATATCATCTGCAGCCTTTAAGTGCAGCTTAACATGTTGGTCTATACCAATAGTTTAAGTGGGGTTGTTTGAAAAGGATATATTGCAAAAAGCTTAGAATTTTAGAGAAAATGTTATATCTGTATTTATTTTAGACCGCTGGAATGTATGTCAGCTGGTAAAAATAGAAGCTTGGAACTTACCGATTCCAGCTGTTTCCACGAGCTTTCAATGTACTGCTGTGCTTTGCGTCCATCATGGAAATGCTGTGGGAGAAACCAAGGAAATGATTCATTTCATTGTTCCAATCCTGCACTCCAGAGATTTAAAGGCAGGTGAGTCTGACCTTGACACACTAAAATCTATTAATGGGAAACTGTGATAGGGGTTTCACAACAACAAGGCTAACTGCTATGAATCTTGAGCAGAATTAAAACACTGACATGTTAAAAACATTGAAGTTCAAGAGGATATTAAACAGTTAAGAGCTAAAATGTCAAAGACAGCAATAATATTTGGTGAGGGAGAAGCGAAATGGGTAATTAAGCTTTAAAGTATTGTGTTTAAGCAAAGCCTGATGCAAGGACTCTGCTGTTAAACAGTTTGCTCTTTAGAGAAGCCATCAGTGCTTTAAATTCACAAAGATCATTACAAACCCAACAAAGGCTTAAACAAACTTCTTTTTCTTTTCCTTTACCTCGGATGATCTAAAAGATATATTCACATTACAAGGTCCAAGAGTCAGATTAAGATTTAAAAGAAAAATCTGCATTGCTCTACCCTTAATTGTGCTGTGCACTGCCAGTCAGGAGGCTGTGAAATGCAATTACTTTTTTTTCATACTTGCAAACAAGGCATATTCATGAATCTCATTTCAGTACAGGTGTGCAAACCGTTAGTTTCACCACAGAAATGCTGCTTTACAGGCTGAAACAGACAAACTGCACACTGGCTGGTTTTAAATGAAACTATTCTGATTGACTGATTGTTTTCTGTTATAAATCTCTATACCATGAAACCTTGGTGGTTTTATTCATATTCAATTCATTTAAAAAAATCTTTATTAATCCCCCAATGGAAATTCTGTTTCGGTATGAGGGACGTGGAGTCCAGGGCTTTGCTGCCATCAGAGGTGCTGCCCTACTCAACATCATACACTATTGAAACACACTACTGGCTTATGCCTAAGGATAAATATATATAGTATAATTATATAAAATTTGAATTTAATAAACTTAAATTAGGATTTTTTTTTAGATATAATTTCTCCACCGTTGCAGTTTAGAAAAGGCTAAACATTTCTTAAGTTTTATTCAACAGTGTGGTTAGTTTTTGTGGTTGAGAGAGAAATTTCTAGAACGCAAACATCAAACATCGGAAGAGAAACCAGCAACAGAAATGAAGGTCCCCCCCCCGTCTAAATTTCTTATAATAATCCCGGTGATTCCCCCACCGGAGTTATCAAACTGTGAGTAAATTCAACTAACAAAAACTATTTCACCTTAAAAACTCTTTTGCCTCAGTCAAAGTTAGCAGAAGCTGATTCTTTAACATTTTTAGATTATAATATTTTGTAGATTTTTTAATTTCTTTTCTAAAGGAGGATTGAATAACAAACTTTGAACTAATCGGAAACAATAGCGGCTCTTGATAAATGATAACTAGCACTAATCAGATAAGGATTAATGAAGATTGGAAGGATTTTAAATGTGTGCTAATTTTTAATAAGAGAGAATATGGGCTAAAATAAAACTTAT
Source organism: Cyprinodon variegatus (assembly GCF_000732505.1). Taxonomy (NCBI): domain Eukaryota; kingdom Metazoa; phylum Chordata; class Actinopteri; order Cyprinodontiformes; family Cyprinodontidae; genus Cyprinodon; species Cyprinodon variegatus. The sequence goes on along the minus strand of NW_015151457.1, from coordinate 251,839 downwards.
TTTGGAAAATTAAAAATATATTTTCAAACCAACATTTACATAGGTATTAAACATCTGTTTCAAACAATTCTTCAAAACATCTGTCTATGTGACATTGCGCTATTGTTTTTACAAAGTGTTTCGGTTTATCAAATTACTGTAAAACAATTCAGTGTAGTCCACAGACACCCACTGGCCACTTTATTAGGTACAGCTGTCAATCCTGTTAGAACACAAATCAAATCATCCAATCACATGGCAGCAACACTTCCTATAACCATATGCTGTGTGTTTCTGTAGAAAACCTTTGTTTTGTTTTAGCTTTCTTGTCCTTAAGGGAAAAAACACATATCTAAAGCAGAAAAGAAGAAATCCAGACCACCAGAATCAAAAAAGCTATATATTTTTTTTCTATGATCAGTTTCTAAATCCTTCTAACATAATGTTTCTTTCTTGTTGAATTAAAAAATCCTACAGAGGCACTAGACTTTCGGGGATGTGTCCCTCGGTTACACATGCTGCCGGCCGGAGCTGAGCTGAATATCGATGCTTTTATTCAAAAAGACACTCAGGCCATTATAAAACACTCGGGGCTTGTGGTTGAGCCTAAGCAGGAAGTAATTACCGTTTTCTGTCTTTGCACAGACAGACAGACGTAAGAGATATGAAAGTAACAGTGAGGTACAGGAGCCTAAGAGGTTCATCCTACCTGCTGAACACTGGACATGAGACAAGTTTGTGAGAAATGGTTTACCTCTAACAGTCATACTTCTCATTTCCCAAAGATTTTAGGGAAGCTGATTAAAAATGGGAAGTGCTCCTGTGTTTCAGAGGAAGTATTTAAGCTCTACCAGAAACAAAACCTTTAAGTGTTATCTAAGTCCTGATAATCCAGTGCAAAATCCAGAAGCAACGAAGAGAAAAACCAAAGACACCATTATATCTGCTTAGTTAAAAATCTATATGTGGGAAGTTAAATAAACTACGATGCTGCCTGACTTTAATAGTGATCACCACATGATCAAAACCAAACCAAATATGACCAACCCATCCCATCTATATGGGAAGCAGCTGTTTCTTAGTAAACAAAACACTCATCCAGATGTTCTGGGATATCGGCTCACTACATTCAGAGACTCCAGAAATAAACATGTCCGGTGTGGTTCACATCACGTGTGCGTCCCTTCTGAAACAGCAAATGGCAGCTGGAATATCAGTCACTAACCTGACCCTGCTCCCCTTAGTTACCTGTAAGAGTCAAATTTCTCATTGCAGACATTTTGCTGTTTTGATGGATTAACGTTAATAAAAGAGAAGTTGAAAAACATTACATAAGAGACAAACATTTTTTTAAAATGACTGAACATGCTTTTAAAGAAAATGCTATTTTAACTGATCTAAATGTTGCCCCCAACTTCAATAATGACATTTCAGAGTCTTATGAAATAACCAACTAATTAAAGTAAAATATATTCATCTAATTATGTTTTTAATGGGGGGTGTGTCTCTCAACCCAGGGCAACAACATCTAGGGAGGGTCCCACAAGCACACCCAAAAAAGCTTCCTGAAATGATACATGAACAGTAGGTAGATTTCTGTTGTCTATGGTGCTGAAATTTGTTTCTTATTAATGGATTTTACTCACAGCTACAATAAAGGAGCATTTAAGTGTGTTTTTAAACAACTCTGGACTGAATTTCATCATCCATTGTAGGGCTGCAACTAAAGATTTTGCAAATCGATTATTGTGTCGATTATTTTTTCCATTAATCAATTAATAATCTGATAGCCAAAGGTTGCTTGGAGAAGAATAAAAAAAAATAAATTAAACCAGTAAAACTAAAACTTTTACACCTGTGATTTCTCTATAGAGCATAATGAATGACATTTTTTTTTATCTTAAATGCAAAATATTTATATATATATATATATATTTTACAATTTTGATATAGTAAGTACTGCTCTAAGTTGGTTGCTCTCTCAGGTAAAGGCATTTGGCTTTACAGTCTCTGTATTCCAGTTAGCGATTAATCGATTACTAAATTAGTTGACGATTATTTCAATAATTTATTAATCCGATTAACTGTTTCAACAATAGTCCAAGGTTTAAAATCTCAAATGCTCAGAATGTCAGGTCTGAAGTAAACCTTTCCTTTTTTATACATGAAACAAAAAAAAAGGCAACTTTGAAAAAAAAAAAAAATCTGTTAGTGTTATTAAGACAGCCTTAGATCTGGAGAGTTTTAAAATCATGATATCTGGTACCAATACTAACCAAACATTTACTGCTTGATTCCACATAATTTCTTTTTGTTATGTTTTTTGTTGTTGCTGCTATTTTTGCTCTTATTAAGAAGTTAAACAGAAGAAGATGCTAACCCATTTCTAGTTCTTCATTCCTTTCCTGTTCTACAGGGATCTATAAACTTTGCAGCAGGCTTTATTCAAAACAAAACTGAATGTAGCAACATATTTTTTGCCATCTGACACATCTGAGAGAAAGGAAAGTGCTTTTTCTATGTAGCACACTTGCTGTTTTGGGTTCAGTTAACAAGTTAGTCAATCATTAACTGGACTTGCTTCATAAGAATTTCCACCTCCATTCAGAAACATGGACCTGCGTGCAATAGTGTGGCTGTTAAATCTGAACAATGTACCAAACTCAGCTTAAATTAAAATGTGAAAGTAGTCTCTATGTTAGGATGTAGAAAAAGCTTCTTATAGCCTTAGTTTCCTCTTAGCCTGCATGTACTATATATCTGTATCTAGGCCACAGAAAGTGGAGTAATAGTAGCTTATGGGAAAGTTGTATTTTTCTCTACTAATTAAAACTGTAAGAATTCAACTTATTTCGTATCGTTTTTCCATATTAGGTGCGTCTCAACCGAAAGATTGTCTTTGAATAATCAGTACTGGAATCGTTTGCTTAAGAAAACTTCCTGATGATTCCTGATGCTGCTGTGGTTTCTATGTGCTAAATCAGCAGCACTTATAGTTTTACCCCCCTAAACCAACACATCTTGATTGCCCTACTTTTAGAAAATGTGCAAAGTTAAATAGACCTCTTTGTGGCATATCCCCTCTGGCAGTTTAAAAATCTGTTTGCTCTTCATGTTGAAATCTATGCCTATGTAAGGAAGCCCACCTATGTTCGGTACTTAAGGATTTTTTTACAGAAATCAACTGAAACAAAAGCCTTTTATTTTATAATGTTCAATGTCAAGCAAGGATTTTATGACAGCCAAGTTCCACAGATAATTAACTGGAACCATAGTTAAAGCTACAGTGTGTAATTTTTAGCGACATCTAACGTCCAGACTGCATACCGCAGCAACATGAACATCTCCCCCCCACCGCTTCTCCCCCCAACAGTAAGGCGAGCGTTACGGGACAAAATGTCTTCCACGACGTCCGCATCACCTACCTTCTCAAGTGATGAGGTTTGTTTACATAGATAATTTTACAGATAGTATTCTCAGGCATAATACTGCCATCTATTGTTCAGTACCGTCTCAGTTCATCTCTCTCAACTTGCCGTAGTTACTTTCGTGCGTAATGGGCGATCTCTCAATCGCTAGTTTGTTGTCTCTGCGCTGCCGTAGCGCAAAGATGTCTGCCTCCATGGCTGCGAGACCCGCTCCTATGTAATTATAAATAACGAATTCTAAGGCAACGCAAATATTAAGGTTAAGAGGCTGAGCTCGTAGATGATGATAAATAACATAGTTATGTATAATATATTACATTTCTGACTGTATATCCCTGTAATTATTACACACTGTAGCTTTAAGCTGAAAATAGTTTAAAAAGTTAAAAATGATAATAATAACATGCTAATAACCTAGCTAATAGCCTGGCACAAAATTCAATTACTTTACATAAAATTATCATTATCAATGCTAGAAAAGTTTGTTTTAGAGATGAGAAATATTAGCTGAAGAAGATATAGCATATGTTTAAGGTCAGTTTGGACAATGTATAAATGTTACTGTTAGAATATGTACAAGGCTGGGCATACACTGTGCGATTTTTTTCCCTTATTTGGGCCGATTAGTGAGGATACGTGACAAGTTGTGGGAGAGTCTTTCTGCCTCATCGTGCGTTGTGTAGTATATGGGGGTAAGGAAGGGCGATTGGCCTCTCACGACCAACTCCCGATCAGGAATCGTAGGGTTGGGAAAAAAATCAAACATGTTTGAAAATCAACCAGCCCTGTTGAAGCAGAGCAACGAGCGTCTTTGAGCCGATTTACCAGAACCTCATGCACTGCGCATATGCAAACAAGGGACTTCTCCTTCTTCTTCTTCTCCTTCTCCCTCTTCCAGATTGATGAGTCTGACCAGCGCCATCTGTCAGCGGTGACGTGTGTTTTTTTGGACATGCACTGTGAGCAGTTAGATCGCATCAGAGCGTCGGATCTTAGATTATAAGACTTTTAAACGACGCAGCTTCATCCTACACTCTGAACTGTAGATGAATAAAATACAAGAAAATATCGTGGGGTGTATGCCCAGCCTAAGAGAGACATTATTTTTTGAGTTGGACTCTGTGACATTAGATAAAATGAGTCAGGTTGGTATTGGACAGGTAAAAGTCTAAATTTCGAAATCACATTATTAGAACCAGCAAGATGTGTCGGACCGGGAGGTCGTCCAAACTGTTCGAGGGTCTTTATCTGTCCTTATTAGAGAAGACAACTAAGCCACAGGAAGGTCAGCAGGATGCTGACTGAACACCTTAATATGATTCCTCAGCACAACAGTCCAATAGGACTTATATGCTCTTCATCCCATATTAACCTCACCACTTCTGCAATGGGATGCATGAGACCAGTAACCATTGCATTACAAAGAAAAACCATTATCGATTTAAGCTGTAAATCTACAACAGACTGAGCTATAAAGTTCTCTTTCATAAAATATTTCTCCATCTTAGCTCAAACTTAGCAAGCTTAGCAGGAGGTCAACTTTGTGAAACAAAAGAAAGGAGTAGGGATAGTTACACAACAACGTTGCCTGGGAAATTAATGAGGTAATATTGCTCCTTAGATTCTTGTGATGTAGATTAAACCTGCCCAACAAGCAGCCTGTAGAGCCAACAGAGGGCTGGTCTTTGGAGCGCTAATCCAGCTGTCTGAGTCGGCCTATACAGCTGTGCCTGACATGTACACCCAGGAAAACACCAGTAGGGCTTCATCATACTTGAATATCAGTGGAAGGGGGTGGGGTAAAAAAGGAAACCAGTGAAATGAAGGAAGCTGAGAACACAAAGCGTGACTGTTTTAAAACCACCATTCAGGGTCACATTACCACTTTCTCTACTTTAACATGAATGCACTGACTGTAAAATCTACTGTTTTCTTTATGATCTATAATCAGGCAAAGCCTTTTACGAATTACAGGGACTTCCTGTTCTCAATAGCCTTTTCAACATGATACCATTCATTGGTGGTCAACATGTCTTTGAAATGCCGGGACAAATGTTTGCTCTGAAAGGACACTGTTCTGAGTGTGACAGAGAAATTATAGGCTTAATGTCTGCGTTAAACCTCGGCCGACCGAATCAATACAGCTGAAACAAAACACATGATGCTCTAAAAACAGCATCAGCTGCAAGAATCATGCAGTGTTCAGGTTTTAGTTAGAATTTTCAAAGCTACGAGAATCTTCCATTTTACCATTTGAATTATTTAAACTCGTCTCAGTGAGATTTGTGACTTTTTTCTGTCTCTATGGAGAGGAACTCCAAAAATAGCCAATATATCTGGTGTGTAGTCTTCATTATTAGGTTAACACATCATATATTATGGATGTTGTTATAAGATTTGATGTGTCAGACTGCTATAGGGACAATTGCTAATCTTTCTATGCAGATAAATAGACTATTTCTATGTCTTTTCGTTGCAATAATAAGAGGAGAAGGCACTGAAAAGATGGATTTGGATTTAAAAGTATTTAAAAAATGAAACAGGAGAAATGTCAACGGATATTAGCAGGAAAGTTATTTAAAAAGTGATTTCCTGCAGCATGCAAGCTCTATCAAAGGATTCTCTGTGACAAAATACAACTGTTAATACAGTATCAGATCATAGCTATGCCAGGCTAATCTAAGCCTGGAGGATTCCCCCTCAGATGGGCTGGAAATCCCCTTTTGCCTTCACACGAGATGCAACTCAAAATAAATAAAAAAAGAGAGAGAGAGAAAGGGTGGGGATTATCATAGCTCCCCATTTCAAGACAGAGCAACTGCATCTTCCTTGATGCAAATGCAAATGAGGTAATACTAAGAAAACAGTCACATCAATGTGCCTTTGAGCAACAAAGGTTTTTCAGTCTAGTTCCCTGAATTGGTCTTCAAAGATAAAAATTTGTTTTGAGAAAAGGCTTTTTCCAAACTGGTGCTTCTCTTTCTTAGTGTTCCTCTATTAATTCTGCAGTTTTTAATGTCCGCCATAGTGTAATCTACTCCTTATGCTGGGTCAGAGCACTTGATAGATTATTCAAGTCGGCTAATTTTGATAAATGGATGGTCTAAAAGAGGTTGAATATATATATTATTAGACAACAATTCTGTTTTAAAAGCAGGACCCTATGAGTCAGCTTCCACACTTCTGCTAAGTGATTGTCTATCTACACGATCTTTATTCACAGTGACCTAAACATGGAGGGGGGGAGGGAGTTTATTTTTAAGCCACGTGTGATTTAAATAACTCCCATGTCGATCTTAACATTAAGAGAAACCACAACATAAAACCTCCTCACCGATTTTCTCTCAGCCTTCAGCTCCTGCAGATAGCGCGTTAGCTCGGAGATGATTTGGGAGGTCAGGTTCTCCGCTATGACCTCGTGCTGACCCGCGTAGTCGTTCAGCTCATTAAGGGTCGTGAAGAAGGCTCGACAGAAGGTGTACCTGGGTGGAGAAAAGGGAAAGAAACTCAGGAAACTGGAGTAGGAGTTTGGATTTCATCAGAAAGACATTTGTGTTCTGAAAAAGGGAACATCTAAAAGGAACAGTTTGATATTAGAGGAAATGGTTTGAAACTTTCTAAATTACATCTTATACTACAGCAAAGTTTCCATTTCATATTGACACGGAGTGTCGTCTGCAGAATTAAGGAAACAGGTTCAAAATGATTCTTATCTTTTCTCTTATTTGGATGAAACATGTTGACCAGCTGAGTGTTTTTATTCATTCCAAACTTTTGACCTAATATGGAACTTTACAATTCCATGCAAAAGTAGCTTACTTTTTTCCTCTTTAGTGGAAGAAATAACTAAAACCAAGGCACTTTATCTCAAAATTAAGAGACCGAGGCAAAGTAGGACAGGCTGTCTGCAAATGTGTGACCCCTCAATCACTATATATTGTAGGGACTATATAGTGGACTTTATAGTGCTCTCAGTTAACTGACCGTTTAGACAGATGACCACTGCTTTACACTCTTCTGTGGTCACACTACTCTGGCTCCTGCAACATTTTTGTTCCCACCCAATAAAACCACATCAGGCTTGGCAAGGGGGCTCTTGCAAAGCATTCTGGGATATATATAAGCACTAGACATTCGGACATCCCTAAAAAAAAATGGCGTAACCCCTACAGAGTGCTCTATATAGGGGTTAGGGCCCACATTCACATTCTGTTTCTTTTTTAAATATAAAAACAAATATGATTTTCAAGATGCTTGAAAGAAAAAAAAAGCTGAAAAGTGTGGCACACATTTATATTTAGCCACCTACACTTAGCATGTTTTTCAGTGGATATCTTCAACATGGATGACTTTTTGACACACATTTCTCCCTGTGCTTTGGAGCTCAGTAGCTCCTCCAAAGTCACCATGGGCCTCTTGACTCATGATAGACCTGGTAACAGACTAAAAGGCGCTGAATATTTATTGCAGGCTACAATTTTCAGATTTCTGTTTGCTAAAAATATAAAGTAATGCACGGTTTTCCTTCGATCGGCTGATACGTGCATGTTTTGGCCAATTCATTAGTCCATTCAGGAGCCATCCCTTACAATCACTTGAAGTGCACGTATTGCTTCTCCCTTTCATCTGATATCTATTGCTAATATGTTGTTTGATTTATCAGTAAGTTTTTCTTTTTTGTTTAAACTTAAACTCGAGTAACATTTGTTACCACTAAACCATTTTATGAGGATCAGTTAAACTGAGGGTCATCATTGGCCTTTAGAAAACCTGTTAAGGTCAAACTCTAGCTTAGCTGCCTGAAAATAATTCAAAGGGTTTTAATACTTTCTGTCACACGATGCTTTAACTTACTTGCTCTCTTCTTCTTCCCGTGAATTCTTCTTGGGTTGATATTTCTTTGAAAGATTCCTGTGACGACAAAAAGTTCAGCCTTGTTAGATGTTTCTCACCATGTCTTTACAAATAGCACAGTCTGCAGACACCGTTCCCACCAAGATTCTCTGACCCCGCCCATTTAAACCCATCCTGCAGAGCATTTGCTACTACTCCACTTCATTCACATTTGTTTTTATCCCTTGGTGTCATAAATCCATGCCAACAGAAGGGTGAACGCAGAGCATGATCCCAGAAAACTTTCTCTCAAACCGCTGTACATCTGTAAAATAACATTGGAGCGAGGAATATAAACAAAATGAAACGCAGAGTAAAGCAGCTTGTGAACAGACCAAATAAATATGCTGTTGTGCCATCTGTGATGAATTAAAGCTGCTTGAATTCTGCTGTCATCACAGTGACGTCTCTCATTGTCCTTTTCAAACCTCCACATGTCGAACTGTAGGCTATGTTTTATTAAGTGACGAGACCTTTTATTTAGACATACAACACAAACACCGCCCAACTGGTCTATCAGCAATGCATACTATGGTTTAACGTACTCTGATGGATGGGGAGAACAGTTGTGTGTTTACACTGCCCAAATAACCTGCTCTCAAAGAAAACAAGGACAGCCACAGTCACAAGAAAGGCAACATGTTCTACATTCATTGGCACTTTTAAAATAAACGTTTCCTATGTTACAGCTGCATAATCACACATAGAAAAAGGTCTACCTTTTTAGATCTCAGCCCACTTTAAATCAACTTCACAACACGGCCTTTTGGGTAAACACAACTGTAAAAAAATGTGTTTGCTTAAAGATAGATACGAAACATGCTAATCAGCCACTATTTATGCCTCAGATGCGTTTGATACAGTGGTTGCAGCTGGTTGCAAAGCTGCAAAAGCAGCTCAATGTAAAGTTTGTTTAATAAGTGTGCCAATTAGGTGTCAAAATAACCGTAAATTTTAGTTAAAATTTTCAAAGTGTTTTTCAAACCCAAGGTTTCCTTTTCTTATACTAAAAAAAAAAAAGCCTTGCATTGACACAGTTAAACAATTGCAACCCCTCTCTCAATGAGGGAAAGCTTAGAGCTGTATCTATGTTCCTGTTTCCTTTAATTGAGGATCAAATGTCTTCCTTACTTGAAAGGTATATTCTGATTAGTCTTTTTTAATAGAAATAATCCTTTTTCATGATTTCAAAGTAATATCCTAGGACTTTAAAATTACATGTTATGTTTCCATCCAACTGCCAAGGAAATTAAAAGCATTTTTTTTATTGCAAAACAAAGAGATAAGATAAATTAACCATCTACTGGTTTGAAACAAACTAACCAGGCTAAAAAAAGAAATATTTCTGTAATAAACAAGAAGCAGAGGTTACAAACCAGCACTGAGCATTCATCTGAGGAAAATGGAGAGATGTTTTCTGGAATGTGTTCATGTGGGGTGAGTTTTATTTGGTTTTGCGATGTCACCCAGCGTTGGTGTTAAGAAAGGACATTGTAACACATTGGGAAGCAACTGACACTTTAGAAGAAGCTGTGGTAACGTTCACTAAATAAGAACTTATTCGTCAAATGTGATTCGCTTTTCCTCTTAGCTCATTTGAAATAAAAAGTCCAAAAATCTTCAAGCGAGCATAAAATTTTTAAAGATAAATGTCCAATGTTATCTCAAACCTATTCTAACGGAATGCTTCATAATGAAAATAAAATAACGCCAATGCAAACACTGTAATAGATATTAATAATACAATTATAAACAGATCATGAAGTGAAAAAGTATAGTCCAACTTACAAAAAATGGTTCTATAGATTTTATGGATTTTACCTTCTCAGTGAAAGAATGTCCCTAAATTAAAGTGTTTTTTTCTACATTTTGCAGTGTGAGATCTTCCTGCTGCAGTAAATGGATGCATTTGTCTACCAGAGGTGTCATAAAACACCTATATTAATTCACCGACTGCATCAAATCAAAGCCCTAAAATCACACTCCATATTACTTTGCATATTGGCATTCTTTCCAACATTTGTTCCCGCAGCATGCAAAGAACTGATAAAATTGACCGTTATCTCTTTTACAGCACATTAATCAATAAAGGATTATAAACACTTCTGCCTTGGCGTTCTAAAATAAAGAATCCATACCTCCTACTTAAATAAATGATGCATGGGTTGGAAAAACTACATGTTGGGCAGAGCGCTCCATCTACTTCCCTCTGCTAGCATCCCCCCACGCTTTGACTCCCCAGTGGTGTTTTGAGCTGTTGCTAGGCAGATCTGTGTCTTGCTCTCTGTGCTTCTCACCCCCAGTATCTAATTATAGCACTGGTTAGTATTTATTCACGTTCATCACGTGAACAGAGATATGGGTTAAACTATACTCCTGTACAGTTTAACTGCATTTAACAAACCTCTGAAAATGTAAAATGTTCCTTTAAAATGTATTTTTAATGCATGACACAATGCTACTTTGTATTGCATTGAGTAGTCAATAAAAAAATGACATACACATAAATGTATTAAAAATATAAAGAAGTACTTAATGTATAACACTTGCACAGCAGTTCTTTTGTTATTTGGACTTTATTCCAGCTTTATCGTGGATTATGCCAGACTCGAATTTGGGGGAGGAGGAGGTATTAAAGCACTGGGCTGCACAGACTGGACTGAAGCATTGTGCTTGTTTACACCGATGCAATAGAAGAGGATTAATCATGGATTAGAGGAGTGTGTAGTTGGTATGGTAATAGGGTGCAAAAGTGTTGAAGCTTTTAAAACATTTAATTGATGAGATTTTTCTTAAAAATAGGTTTTTAGCTTATAAAACATAATTTCAGATTGCAGGTCTCGTTTCTAGAACTGCGGATCAATTTTTAGTCTATCATAACCGACACAGTTCTTTTGGCCTTTTGAATTATTGATCGGTCACAGTTTGTCTCAATCATTCTGTCTACTATATAGCATCTCATGTGTCTTTTTTTCTATTTTCCCTTTGCAACTAAATAAACCCCAGCTGACTATATGAGTTCTAACTATTTAGTTGACTGAGTGAGTTAGAGAAGTGAGTTAGCAAATGGAACTTTCTATGAACTAACTACGTCTGAAGACAATACGAATTTTATCTTGTTCAAACTGAGATATACCAGTATATCAGTTGTGTTAAGAAAGTTCACCTCAGTCAAGGAAATCTGCCCAACAACACAGACCAGAGACAAAAGAAAATGATCAAAGGCCCAGCTCCATTAGTTTATTAGATCTAAGAGCTCTATGTTTCTTTTGGTGTGAGTGTGGTCAGTAGATTAAACCGGATCTCATGGACTAAGTTGATTAGAAAGGATAATTAGTTCTTAGGTATGACAAAGTGGCGCCAGAAGACAATGTGTTGAGTGCAACTGGAAACTCTGATTCAAGACTTCCTCTATGTCCAAAATATTCCTCAATTTAGTCACCTCTGTGCTCTGCCTTTGTGCTCTGCCAATGAGCACAAACGCATGTTTATGCGAAGATGGGCTTAATAACAGACACAGTTAGACAGCTGGCCCCTTTGTATAAGCAGAAATGGAGGAAAACATCCGCTCCATCTGTGGAGAAAGTTTATTAAACCTACAGTGGTGAGATGAGCTCAACACACTGATTGAATTATGTCCAATCCAACAAGAGGCCAAAATCGGAGCTGCAATAAGGTATGGCTTTGTTCTGCAATGTTTGCAGTGTTATTCAATTACCTTCACCCCCCTACAACACCCAGCAAATATTATTATTAGGAAAACGTTTTGACCTTATAAACAAAGTAATATGTGATATTTTCTTTTAACACATAAAACTGATAATTGCTAAATGGACTCCCATTGATCTCCTTTAGAGTGATACCACTTACTGCAACAAAATGGCTTTTAGACAACTAGTAAACAGAGCACACCTTGGTGTGATTCAATCTCTGTAAACGATTCAAGTGTCCTGTGAGGGCATCGGATGTCTCTTAATGATAATCAGAAACAAAAGGCGTCATGACGACTAAGGAACACAAGAGTTATGGAGACTTTTAAAGGAGGGTAAGACTATAAAACTAAAACTGACCTCTGTGCATCCCATAGAGCAATCCATAGTCTGAAAAATGTAAACAAGAAATTGAAGGCTTTTTTAAAGTTGATGAGAAGACAAGAAGCTAAAATAATTGCAACCCTGTTAGAAAACCATTTAGAACCTGCAAAAGACTTGAAAATGCACTTCACACTATACCTAAACATGCAAAGGAGGATCCTTTTTACTATTACTTTGTGTTGATCAGAGAGCATTGTGGAAAGGTTTTAAGGATACTGTTCTGTAACTACTCTGGACATATCATGGATAAAAACACTTGGACTTGATTAGAGATTATTAAACTAGTTTGCTTCTAAAAATGTAGCTGATATAACATAAAGGATAAAAAGCATAAACAGAAATATAACGACAAGCAAACACAAAAAAAGGTTGAATTATTGTTCATCCATAGCCTTATAGAGGGATGAGTGCTTAAAGAAAGCATTTAACTAAACACAAACAAAGTTATGCTTATTACCTAAAGAGGAACGTTGCAAAAAAGGGTCTTAACCAGAGCTTTTTCCTGAAGTTATTTTGTTCGGATAAATCCTGTCACAGTATTAGAGCTTCATTCTGAAATAGGAAGGTTAAAGTAAATGCTTAGGGCATTAGCCATATTGACCATCCTCTTTAAGGATGAAGATGCGGATTTAGGGGAGTATCTCCCTCTGTAGCAGGCTGAGCTGCAGGAGGCCTGAGGAGATGGATCCTCCCAGAGCAGCACTTCTCATGCTCCAAAAACTGCCTTTGAAAATCACTGACTGTACCACAACAGAGTGAGTGACGAGGGAATGGGAGGAGGAGGAGCCGACACATGTGGTTGGTGGAATTAAAAAAATATTAAAAAAATCTGGGTCAGACCTGGGGTTGATAATGCCGATACCTTGTTATCACTATGGAAACCCAAGCCCCACCCCCACCCCCCACAATCTGACTTCCTTTTTGCCTCAAGCTCGAGCCAGTGACATCACAGAGCTTCACATTCAGAGGAGCAGGAAAGAGGCAGACAGAGATGCAGCTCGACAGATGGAAAGGGAAGTCGAGCAGACATCCTCGCTGAATTATTTCATTGGCTCTACACATTCGCTGTGGTTGTATGCAGTCTAAAATACAAAATATGAAACTGACAAAGTTGCACTCCAGAAACAAACTGGGATAAAAACACTTGCAAAACCTAGCATATTGGAATGTGTTGAGTCTCTTTTCTTTTCACTATGTAGGAAACAGCGTTGCACAGAAATTAGGCCACAAAGGCACTAGCATCGATAAAGGCTCTAATGTTAAAAACACACATCCAGAGTGATGCACATGTGGGAGCCAGTTAGCTTAGTTAGTTGCTAAATAATTCTTAATAAATCTTAAGTTTTAGCAACTTATCAGATCTATCAACTTCGTCTAAAACTAAAAATTTCACATTTACTCTAATCGAGCTGTAGGTTTAGAGGTGTTCAATTAGACCCAATTCAGGAGACACCTTAAAAGCAGCCTGTAAAGTTTGATGTGAATATGAAAGAAAGGAAATCCTGCAGTTGCCTCCAATTCAATCACATGTGATGTGATTGCTGATATCAGCGCAAGCTAAAACCGCAGTGGAAGAAAAAAAACATGCACTGTATTTTGTCACCTGGTTTTATGTTACCTTAAATATATTTTTTAAAAACATATGCTCATTGAAAAGGTTTTAAAACTGTATTTTATGATCGATTTGGGGGCGTGTCCCAAATCCTTCTGACGGACAAAAAGGATCCAGAGGTTTTGAGTTTGAGCCCCACTCCCTCAGACTGCCACTCTGGGTCCTTGAGCAAGACCCTTAACCCCCGATTGCTCCACGGGCTCCCCACGATGGCAGCGCACTGCTCCCCAAGGGAATGGATTAAATTTAGTGGTAAATTTCTCTAATGTCCGATCAATAAAGTTTCAAAAATGAACTCCAATAACTCACCTAATTTGCTTTGCATAGTTGACTTCAATCTCTGATCGCTCCTTCACAAATTTGTTGTACTTTTCCACAAACTCGATCCCCCACTGTGTATGCTTCTCCAAGTTATCAAACTGATCCTGTTGAGAACAAGAGGAAGAAATGACTTTATTATTAAAAAAATTTTAAAAAAACTCCACATCAAACAAGTTTCAAGATGAAACCATGCAGTTAAAATGCTTTGAGGCTACATAGTATACATTTCTCCTCAATTAAGAAACGATTAAATGAGGCAACTAACGAAACAGGACTTTAAAGATACTTAACTTTGCATATTTTCAACAAATCAGTCAGAAATCAGTCAGAAATTATATATTTTTTAAAGATTCTGCATTAAACGTCTAACAGAAATCAGCTGTTTAGCGGGACTGAAATTTAACAGTATCCAAGCGTTCAAGGACGGGAATTTTTTCCAACCCCGCTGCTGTATCAAAGTAGTCTTTGTCCTGAACACGGTTACTGATTAGAAAATAACTTATCTTTTATTTTTCAGGTTCAGTAAGATGTTAAAATTAATTCAGATTAGATGTTTTTTGTAAAGGAAACATTATTTTCTGCAACACATTGAAACAAGTCTTCTTAGATAACAGAAGGCTTTCTTTTATTCTTTCTCTCAACCTGTTTGTCACAGAATGTGCTGAATTTAGAGAAAATAATAATACAATGTAAATTTTAGAGTCAGGACGGATCATATTTCTCCATAGAAAACATATGACGCCCACAGTTAGTAAATAAAAAGTGCAGAAGATATATAACTGATAATACGTCTTAAATACCAAAGCTATAATCATTTAGCCTTTGGGTTTAAAATAGGAAAACCTGATTTTACAGCGAGTGTTCTCTCTCACAGTACCAAACACAGTGTGACGTCACATCTGCCCTTAAAAATAAATCAAACAGAAAGGTTATAAAACAATTATATGAGTGCTGCGAAGCATAAAAATTGCAACCAGCTAAACATAGCCTTCTGTCTCAACCCCTGTAACTTCACCTGCTAACACTGTTTGGCTGCAAAAAACTTGAAAAAAACAAACAAAGCTCTTCTTTTAGTAATTCATAATGAAATTCTGCAAATAATTTGCTTTGAATTCCACACTTTGACGTTTTTTGAACTAAAGTCAAAGCCCCAGAATGCTTCTCAGGACAAATTTCACTGGAACATACAAACATACTGGAGCGCCGTAAACAGAAAAAAAAATGGCTGTTTATCATATCCTACAGTTATGAAAAGATGGCGTCTTTTAAATGGCTAAAATCATCATGACTAGCTGTGAGTATTTCTGCTCTGATGATTTATTAGCCTTCCTAAAAAAAAAAAAAAAGAAAGAAAAAAAACTCCTCTGCCATATGACATCTGTCTACTAAAAGGAAACCATTACCTCACTTCCAAAATCTATCCCTTTAACGCTACTCTTTAGCCAATCATCTGCAGTCCATCCAAACTCCCACTGGTTATGAATTGATCATAAGGTAAAACAATATCATCTGGCATATAGCCTGTTTATTCACATCTGCCTAATGCATCCACCAATGAAAAGCAGCTCAGCAGTCACTCATCTCTCCGTAAGCTCAGAGCTACTAGGTTCACCAGCAACTTCTCCTGCAGATCCAAATATGATTTCTAAAAAGTGGGATGTTCCAGAGACTTATAGTAAAACCAGACCCCAGCAGTCGACAGCACTGATAACCAAACACAGCTGTTCAGACTGAAGTCATTATTTAAGAGTTGCTCGTGAGTTGTGGGGGAAAGAATGAGCCTCGACTTGGCTAAGGTCATGCCGGGAAAGTCATCAGTTCAGCAAAGACAGAAAAACAATTCATCTGGTAAATCAACACACACACATACGGTATGCCACATCTAAACCCAGACTATATTATCGGTCCCTTAGTTGACCCAATCTAACCAAAAAGGAGAATGAAAAGCAACCTTGGTGTGGCTCCAACAGTCCCCCATCCTCTCCTCCACCATGTCTTTTGGTCTTCTTTGGGTCCAACTAATAGTACTTGCAGGAGGAGAAGGTCTTAGAAGGTGGCAGCACCAGAAGAAAGCCTAATTGATTTTCTAAGAAGAGTGAACAGAACTATTCAGGAGTGCTTCAAGCATCCTGCTTTGAGAGCTTTGAGATATGAGAGACACAGGAAGCGGTTGTGGTGATGAAAAAATGAAGAGGACTGCTTTGCTCTGCAGCAGCGTGAAACAATGTCAGCAGCCCAATAGCTTTTTAATAACACTCACGCTAGTCTGAAAGGTAACGTTTTGGAGCTTTACTGCATCCAAAAACTTGTCACATGGGGCGTGATCAAATCACTTCAACGCCCCCGAATGAAGCACTCAGGAACTGGACGACTCTCAATTGATGCACTCAGAGAAAACAATGGAACGAGGGGGGCTTTCCATTCTGCATTGTAGGCCAGTTCAAGAGAGGCTTCTCCTATCAGTCAAGAGCTAGTCAAGAAAATTACTATAAAAGCAAAACTTTCTCTGGTGCGAGAGAATACCTATGAAATCTCTCCTTTTAAGTCCCCAATGTCATGCTCCTTTTAAGAAGTAAAGTACCCAAACTTTTTTTATTTTATCACAACCACAGAGCAAAAGCCTGAAACTAAATAAAAGACAGCTCACATTACTGCTGCTAAATCATGCACAATAAAAACCTCCACTACTCCTCCACACACATTTCTTGAATTACCCTTTTTTGCAGGGGCACCATCTTGTCCAGTGGCTCTCAGCGTGGAAACGTCCAGCCTATGGAAAATGCCCATTCAATCCACAACCTCCGAGTGGAAAAGCTAAAGCTAGATCCGAGAGGTCATCCGTGAGACCTTTGTCTGGGTATCCAAAGTGGAAGCAAGTGCTGATCAGGAGAAGTGTGCCTCTTTTGGGAGCAAAGTCTCCTGACCTGCCCCCACTTCAACGAATAAAGAAGGAACTATCCAGCTGGTTCAAGTAAATCCTGATTTTCTGGTAGGAGCATAACATTTGCATGCAGGGAAAGATCCAAAGCACGACTGGGACGCTCAACAAGCAAATGAATATGAGTCCACGGCTGCCTGCAGCAGGCTTAATGCTCCATCAGGCGTAAGGTGGAATAAGTGGGATGAGAGAGGAGGACAGTGAGAGAGAGCAGCAAAACAAAGGGAGGGGGCTTGAAAAGACCAGGAATGACAGAAGAGGCGGGATTACTCATGAGGGGATTACATTGGTTGGGGGTTGGGGGCCTCCTAAAGTTTGCAAGGTTCTCCAAAGTGTGGAAAATCAAGCAAAAAAAAGTGGCACAAATCTTTTGGTTGAGTTTGTGATGAGTCATTGTGAGGTGATGTATCAAGAAGCACTTGCAGGGGTAAAATGGAAAAGCCATCATTGAAGCAATTTCCAAGATACTCTTGAAACATCAGATGATTAATTAATGAATCTCAGGGAGGGAGCTGTAAAAAAAACATTATGAGAAGTTATTGTGTGTATGTATTCAGTTACAACTTTTCTCCTTATCACATCAACCCCCTGCCATTACAGCCAGTAAAGTAGTTAAACTAATCCAAAGGTTCTCTCTCTCTGACCATAGATATCCTATAGCAAAACTCTATACAACCATAAAAGCAGGGAATTGGTGCATTACGCAGTTGTCTTCTTTTAAAGATGGTAAGCAAAAAAAATATATTTAAAGTTTGTTTTTTCAAAAAAAAAAGAAATTCAAAGGTATATATATATGTATATATATAAATGGCAAGTGTAAGAAGTAATAAGCTAGCACAGACCACATTTCAATGATGGAGCGAGGTTTTATTCAATGTCTTGCAATCAGCTAGTTGTACAAATGTTTACATGTCAGCTACAGTAGTATTAGCGATGGTCTATGCCGTCCAGAGACTTCGACAGAGAAGTTGGATTCTAATGTCTACATTCAGGATGTCGGCTGGGGAAAAAGCTGATCAGTTCATCCTCCTACCCTGTTTTAGTTACACTGGAACCCAAAAGTAACCAGATCGCTCCAGGATGCAGACAAACCGAGACCATATAGGATTCTCTGGTCTGCTTCAGGGTCCAGGATAGGTTCAATTTGACAAAACCAAACTCTGTCATTAAAAAAGCTTTTCACTGGTTTGGTTTGAATGGCATTGTGTGGCTCAAGACCAAGGAAGACTTCCACCTCCTTGAAATAACTTTAATGCCCCAATTGCTACAAAGATTAATGTAAATGTGACTTTATGAAGCTTGAAACTGCTCTTCGGTTTGTATCGGACTCTTTTTCACACAGAACCTGATGTTTACATGGAAAATAGAGCGAATCGCTCTACTTTTCTGCTAAAAGGAAAGATAAACTATTGCAAACAGCAAAATATAACACCAGTTTAAGAGTATGTGCTGTGCTATAGATCAGTACACTGACTTCCATTTTTTAGGGTAATCATTAGGGTAAGTACATGTATCACATAGAAGATCACTAATGGGGACATTTATCCATCCTACTTCCTTTTTATTGTAAAATAATAATAATCAACTTTATTTTATTAATCTGTAATCTTTCATTGTGCAGTTGCTTATGAATGGAAATCGTCTTGTGAAATGAACTTTTGGTCTGTTAAGCAGTATTGTTTTAGATCACTGTTCGGTTTTGTACAGGCCTGACTGTATAAAGGCACATATATAAAGTTAGTCTCATTTATTTTTAACCAACCTGTACTGTCAGCAATATATATAAATATTAAATTGCTAATTCAAAATTAACTTTATATTAAAGTTTTATATTAACATCTTATTAAAGCTTTTCAGAACTATTTCTTCATATAATGTTAGACTCTATTTTTTTTATGAGTAATTTCTGCCCCCACTACTCCCCAGTGGAAACTATAAAGCACCAGAGTGTCAATGATTCAAGCAGTTCTGACTAAAAATGCAAAATGAACATACTTCTGTTTTACACAATGTTATCTCATGGACCATGCATGCAAATAGAACACTGTTAGTAACTCTGCAACAGTTGGCTGCATTCAGGTCAGACCTGCACACAGAACTTAGTGATTTTAACTCCCACCCTCCTATCAAGTCCCTGACCTTGACTTACATCTATTCTTTCATCTGCAGCCTCTGACACCTAACCTTGCTCCCACACAGGGGGATACAGTATGTGGGAGATCCCTTCCAGAACTGCTCGGCTTGTTATTTCAGGCCACAGCCCTGCTCGCCGTGATGCAAGCGCTATTGTAGAAGAACATGAAAGGAAAATAAATAGAACCCTGCAGCTAAAAACAATCCTTTTTTTAATGCAGGAAATTAGGGATTCAAAAATAGAATCCATTTTAGTAGTTGCTAAATACATGTTGGTTCCCTACTGGCTGTAAGAAAAGAAAACAAGTTCATGTTTGTTTCAGGATCAGTCTCCTGACCCTGTAAAGCCCCCCTAAGTAGAGATGGGGATTATGGTGCAGGTTAATGTATCAGGCTAGTGGTTAATCTCAACTAATGCAAATTATTTAGCAACTGGTTCAGTCCAAATCGCTCAATCAAGGCCATACCAGGAGTTCAGCGTGCATTATTAGTCTAGCATCAGTCAAATCATTAAGCTTTAAACACTGAGTGGACTTATGTTTCCAGTCTATCATTCTGCAGGTGGTGGAGGACATAAAGGAAAGGTTTTAATGATTGATTCGTTCATTATCAGGAAAATAAAAGTGACGCATAAAAACAGATGGCAGTAAGGATAAAATCATCAAGCAAAATCTTTCAAAATTAAAATAATAACATAGATTAAAAGCGAAAGTGACTAACTGACTAACAACATACTGGCAAATGCTTTTCCAACATGTAAATCTCGCAAATATCGATGGTTTTAGACACTTTCCTATTTCAGTTCTAAAGAAAAGCTGATGAAAAAGTTGAAAAAGGAGAGTGAAGGTTAAGGCTCTCCTGTAGTACACCCTTCACAGTAATAGAGTGGATTTATAACATAATGGTCAAAGAAATGTACTGATTTTAAAACCCCTGAGCAAACATTTCTGGGGACAATTTACTTTAATGGGGCATGCCCGCCACCGCAGAGGGCGTGCTGCTCTGGTGATCGCAGCTTTAATCAATACACCATTGAAAACACTTAGGGAGGGGGAGAGTTTATGTCAACGGGAGGATAGGGGCTGACAAAGCATAAAACAAAAGCAGAAATATCTGAGAAGAATTAGAGCATATTCAAATGTAGAAAGTGAACGTATAAGGAAGGGAGAATCTGTCCAATTCCTAATCTTAGAAGAGTAACAGTGAGGATGTTTTAGATGAAGGTAACTCTGATGAACTTTAAAAGGGAAGATGAAGCCTTTTCAAACCTACCAACTTCAATTGTTCCCAACCTGTCAGTGGGAGGGCACAGTTAGCATGGAACAGAAAAGAAAAGGACAACATTTGAAGATCAGCTGGCCTTTAGAGGACAGATGTTCTGCTGGACAGAGAACAATGAGAAAATAGGCCTTTTTAATGATTCCTCTTTCATTTGTTCAGCCTGTGGACTAATAAGTATAGACTGGTAGGAGGGGGTTGGGGTTAGCCATACTGAAAACATCTGCAAACCCACAAACATACTTACAAAAGACGATTTAACTTATGTTCTTGCATTTTATCACACTACAATAAAAAAAAATGTTTTACTAAGATTTGCTGTTACAGACCAACAAAAAGGATGGAAATAAAGGAAATAATATGAGGTGATGATAAAACAGGATAGATGGGTTAATTACAAATGAAAACTAAAAATCTTTTATAAGTTCTCTCCATTTCAGTGTTGTTAAATAATGCTGAAAAATTCAACAGAAAGTATTAAAAAGGGTCCACCTATGTGGAAGTTCTGTGCTTTGTCAGAGATCATTCCTGAACAAACATCATCATAAAGACCAAAGATCCGATGAGATGGTGCAGGAATAAAGAAGCAAAGATTTTTTAGGCAGGGTTAGCTTTAAAAAAACATCCCTCTATGATTTGGATATCCAATGCATCAACAGTGCAATCCTTCAACCAAAAATGTGCACACTGCAAACCTAACAAAAAATGGCTGCCATCTAAACTTGCAGGGTGGGAGGGATGCATTAACTCTGGAGGAGCTGCAAAGATCCAAGGTTGAAAATAGGTTAGAGGCAGGAAGAAAGCTGCTGTTGTGAAGAAAAAAGCTTGCATCAAGTCAGCTATAAGCCATGCTTTTTTCCCTTTGCAAAACAACTTTAGCTCAGACAGATTAGAATAACAATCTCTGCAAAGACACATTTTTAAATGTCACCACCAATTCTAAATAAGAGTCAGTATATCTAATCAGAACCATTATGTTGTTACTTTGGCTGCACTGTTACTTAATGTCCTACTGGAAGGTTAACCTTTACTCCAATCTCTTGCCGCCTGTAACAGTTTTACTGTTACACTTTACCTGGCTCCATCCATCTTCCCATCAAATCCCAACAGCTGAAGAAAATCATCCCCACAGTTTGAGTTTACTGTCACCATCATGGTCGGGTTGCTCTGGTCTCATTTTGACCAAAGAACCTTTTTTAGAAAAGGGTGACTCTTCCATTTGCTCTAGGGCAGTCTGCCAGGAAGAAGACAAAGAACATTATTTTCTGTCTCCTGCATGGGGGGGAAGCCATTTCCTGAAAGGTTTGCATCTATTATAATTGAGGAAAAAGGTAGTTTCAGAAGAACTATATGCAAATGCACATCAAACGTTTCAGATTTCTCTACCAATTGTATTTTCATTCATAATAAGGAAAGGATTTTTGCATGTATGTAGCACT
This sequence comes from Cyprinodon variegatus, assembly GCF_000732505.1. Taxonomy (NCBI): domain Eukaryota; kingdom Metazoa; phylum Chordata; class Actinopteri; order Cyprinodontiformes; family Cyprinodontidae; genus Cyprinodon; species Cyprinodon variegatus. The sequence goes on along the minus strand of NW_015151457.1, from coordinate 229,724 downwards.
GTGTCTGGATCAAAAATGGTCTTGTTTGAATTGTTGTTTCACTAATTTTGTCTTTATTAAAAGACACAAAAACCTCAATTTTTTTTACATTTCTGAGTCTCATTAGCTGACAAACGGGTCTGTTCACCGGACTGTGAGACTCCAACCAATTAAAACTACAAACAAATGGATGAATTGTTCCAGCAACCCTCACCGGCCTCACTGAGAAAAAAAAGACACAAAATGTTTGAAGTGACGGAGTTGTTCTTTCATCAATCAATCATATTCTCACAGGGCATGTAGAAACCACCTAAGTACACTGGATCCACATCTTCAAAGACTCAAGTGAGGAGAAATCCTGTCAACCAGAACCACACAACTGCCATCATCCATGAGCCGACTGCTGCAGCGACTCATAACAGTAGGCGTCCAGCAGCAAGAACAAATATTTAACAGAGATGCCAAACCCCCTCTCAAACACACACCATGCTTTGTCCAAGAAAGCGGGGTCTGAACAAAGCAACTGCAGGCCAGTGGAAATAAGTTCTTAGGAAGAGATTCATGCAAACACACTGGCTCAGAAAAATACAGATGACAACCACGAGCAAGGCTAAAGCTGATGTCATCCAATATTTAAATTCTGGTTATCAAAATTATCATGATATCCCTTTGACATCTGTCACAGAGAGCAGTTCCACAAAGAAAAGGGGAGTTTTCTTTCATTGCATTTAGTGATTATCTTCTACTACTCTAATAAGTAGCCCTTACGACCTTCTATCAACTCCAATAATGAATTATAATATCAAAATGGCTGCTCAAACGCATAAACAATAATTGACTATGAATTAGCAAAAGATTTGTGGTAAAGCTTTAGAAAAAAATATCTAAAATCAGGAAGCAGGTGCAAAATTAGCACATAAAACCTAAATTAAACTCCTCCTTTTTTGCGAAAAACGAAGAGATTGAAAAGAATTGCAGTGCCAATTCTAAATTTCCACTGATATATAAATTTAGAAAACCGGACATAGTTTTAGGCCAATAGACGAGGGGCAAAGAGTGAGTTAACATCTCCATCAGGAAGTCAGAATGAGGTCACAACAGCATTAGATCTGGTTAAAACTAACATAATTTCAGAAAACCCCATAGTCTGAAGCTGCTTTTACTCTTCAGGAAATGCATCAAAATTCTGCTCTTAATCAGAAAACCCAAAAGGAGAATATCCGGCCGCCGAAAAACAAATCCGATTGGCTTAGTCAAAGTTTGTACTTAAACTGACTGAGACACTGCTGTATCTTTAATTGGGCTGTTCATGCTCAAAAAACTTCCAATGAATCAGGTCATTTTTGCCGAGAGCAACAGGATAATGTTAGATTAAAAGAGGGTAATTGATCCTTTTAACCATAATGAATTAAATCATTATTTAAAAGCTGTATTTTCTATTTTTTCAGGTTATATTTCCGTTATATTTCAGTGAAAATAATATTTTTTCAGTGCACTGCTATTTCTATAGTGGTGTTTAATGGCTAATACATCTCAAAAGGAAAAGGCAATGCAACACATGCTTGCAGCCAAATGAAGACGTATGAATCAGCAGCTTGTTTGTGCAGTGGGAGCTCTCAGCAGGTTCCAGGTTTATATATGACATTTCCTGTCTAAGCATGTTTTTCTAACCTCTTGTCTATGCATGTGTGCCGCACTGAGAGACGATCTCTGAATCTATGGTTGGATCCATCAAGAAAAGTCTTCCACTTGTTGCTAAGTAGGGTTTTGCAGATGGCAGCTGACCCCAGCCTGCTGCCATCAGGAAGGAGGATGATTAGTCTTTTCGGTCAGAACCAGCAAAGCAAAGAACAACTCCATCCAACAGGCTGTGAGGAAGCTCAAACAAAAAAAAAAACTCTGAATCTCATCCACCTGTATCGCATTACAAGAGCTTGATGGAATCGAAAAACATGCCATTAAAATAGTAAATTTCACCTTTACATTTTTTGGTTTTTGAGCTCACTTTTTTGTTTTTTTACTTAAAAAAATTAAATGCACATAAAAATAGATGAACATTTGTATGAGAAGCTCTGATTTAGCAAGTATTTACCTCTTTCCGCTGCTGGTGTGCTAATAAAACTACATTTCTGTCTCAGCGTCTCCAGATAGCACGTAACGTCACTAATACAGGCTGACATGATAAAGCAAATACAACTTGCCTGATTGCAACACGCTCATTAAAACCTCCGCCCATTACTAGGCCAATCTATGTAAACATATGACAATATTACATTTAACTACACCTGGTTGACTCTCTCCAATGGATTGAAATAGGTCAATTAGCATTTTCTTTTTCAAAATTTACATGACATTCAGTTGGAACGCAGCAACCTTATTAATCTACCTCATTGCATTGATTTAACTCATCTTGTTCTGCTGTTTTATATTAGATTTTTGTCATGGCATGTTGGACTTTAGCTCGAAGCCTTAACTGTGTGCAACGCATGCATTGTTTCAATGGAAAACCTGTCCTCGGCCCACTTACAGCACTGGTCGTCTTGAACTGAAAGAGCATCTGAAGATACTCCTCATAGGGGCTGACTGTCTGCTCCTCTTCTTTTTGCTCCTCTTCTTTTTCCGCTTTCACAGAAAGAGCATTTTCCACGAGCACAAAAAACTGACTTCTTCTTCTCAACATTTTTCTTGCAAGGAGCGCACAAAAAAAAAAAAGAAAAACAAAAAGCCCTGAACAGAGTTAATCCATCTCGGAGGGATAAAAGAAAAGAAAAAAAAACTTAGTTGAACTTAAAAGTCTAGATGGATTTAAACTCCACCAAACGGAAGCCGGATGGCTCACAAGGGGAGAATGGAAGCTCGCCGAATAGATGTCAAGCAACAAGAGCAATGAGAGAAACAACAAGCAGGGTACTTGATTAAATGACCCTGTTATTAATCTGATTACTAAACCTCCCTTGTACCTGCCTTTAACACCCATTAGGCTGCTCTGTGGATTAATCCCGCTAGGGCAACTAAGACACACAAGCCTTTGTTCCTGCTGAGCTGTTTTTGTTCCTTTTGGTGAGGATAAGGCTATTTAATTCTTATATAATATGCTCCCAGGAATGAAGCAAACTCTGAACTTTAGCATAAACTTACTACCAATGAACTGCAGATAAAACAACACCTTGTCACCATGACTTCACACCCACAAACAAAACGCACGTCTATGAATAGACAAAAAAATTCGGATGTCTAGCTCTATTCGAACCACATTTTGCTGCAGATGAAGCTGCTTGTCATTAGGGGTATGTGTCCACCCTCATTGGGGTCTGATCTGAATACTAGCTCCGGAAAACATCCACTTTCCAGTTTTACTTCTTATTTGAATTGGATCTCTAACAAGCTTCCATTGAAGCTCTGATGGCATGTTTACGGTTAAGCTCTTGCCAGATGGGGAACTTCTAGCCCAGTCTCAGGTCTTTGCATCCAATAACTAATGTTTCATTCTGTTTTTCAGCAACTCTGAGCAGTTTCCCTGTCTATGCAAAGAGAAACCATCACCACAGCATGATGCTGTTGCTACCATGTTTCATCAGGGGTACAGTCTCTTGGCAGGTTCTACAATCGATGCTCTCCTTAAACAGCGTTTCACTATGCCATTAATTACTGCTCTCCATACTTTTGATCATATTTGGCCAATAAAAAGTGTCACTTATCTCTCTTGATACTGGATTGGCACATTTACGAACATTAATATTAGTTTTCTGCTCTAACAGTGTAACTCTGCAGTTAAAGCCCCAGAAATGAAATGAAACAAGCAGGAGGCTAAAGGGAGAGGTTTCAATGCTATTCAGTAGGTTGAACTTCCTATATACAGTAACGTTGCTACATTGGTCTCAGGTGAAACTTGTTCTAAAGCATTTCTGCCACAGGCTGTTGCGACATGCTCTGTTCAAAGCAGCAATCAAAAGATTTTAGAACAAGATGTTCCTCTGGAGAGCTAAAATATACCCTTTATGATTACCAGTTATGTTTAAATCAAACGTGACTGCATCAGACATTTTGCAATGTGGAAAAAAAAAAATTACAAACAAGTTGTACTAGATTATACTGTGGATGTAAATGAGAGACTTGATTAAACACATTCGTTTTGCACTCTACACTAAGCTGGCACTGCATGGCTACAGTTTCAGTTCATAAATAGATGAAATATTTTTTTTTATCCATCATGTGCGATGCCGCTTCATGCAGGGTGCCCCTTACTGAACTGCTTACTAGAAGTTGGACTCGTTCTTCGACAGTTTACCGGAATTCAATCCAGTTGTGAATAATTCATGTTTATCATATCCTACTTTAGATTTCTGTTCTCTCTTGGGTTTACCAGTTTAAAATTTCTTAACTTATACACGTAAGAAAAATATTTTTTTTAACCTAATTTTTAACAAAAACACTCATCATACCATCCAAAATTCTTAACACCTAAACAACTTAGAGGTCTGAGGCCTACTCCGGAAGATTATTGACCAAAACATCTTTTTATTTAGTAGACATTATGGAAGGATTGTTAAATTTTGAAAGTTAAGCTTATTATTACGCAATGCATCAATGTCTAACCAAGTATTAGATAATTCATTCAGCTAAAATTCTGTCACACTGTGCAGGTGCTTTGTCTGCACTGATGAAGATTCCCCCAACTCAGTATTCTAAAATTTATAAAGACCGAAGATTATATTTTTAAGAATTCTTTTCTCTCACTTTTTCTCTCACAATTTACACTTATTTTAAGTGTAAATTGTCTTGTTCAATTGGCAAAATGTCTCTTTTACCTCCTAAATACAAGAACAAATGCATTTATTTTAAGAAAAAATTACTTATCTAGATTTTGATTTTTTTCTAGTGTAGCAGTTTGTATTTGTCAGAAATTTGTTTAGTCCCAGATCTATGTTTAGGTTCATGTTATTGATCTATGTTAGTTCTAGTGAACTCAGTTATCTCATCTTATGTTTCAAAATACACTAAGTTAACCTGGTAACAACTCAAGCTAACATGAAATCATACCTACATTCCTTTCTCAGTTCTCCATTGGTGCAAATACCATCTAACTTTTCATGCGGGTGGGTCAAAGGAATTGAGAAATTTGTATAATACATGATCCTCTGATCTAAATGAGCAAAATCTCCTCTGGAGTTTCCCAGGCTTTCAGAATTACATGGCAGCCCTTTCACACCACCCCTACACGCCTCATTTCAGGATATGAGAAAAGGTGGTATTTAATGCAAGAATGCTTGGCACCATGAGGACTTTTTCTTGCAGGCAGTAAGTTTCAATTTATGGTATAAAGGATGATTTTCGTGCCATGGGGGAATTTGTTAATGAATAAAACAAAGCATAACAATAACTGAAACAGAACAAAATGTTGAAAGCATATTCTAATCCAGTTATGTTTTATCTTCAGCATGATTTACATTTAAACTCCCAACTGTTTGGAAAAAAAATAGCCTAAGAGATTAAGTAGTTTTTAAAGAAGTAAGGAAAATCCTGAAGTGGTGTCCGTTAGCAGAATGAGTCAGATGGATAAAAGACATAAAAGCAGAGGAGGCAATATGAAGAAATTCAAGAGTGGGCAGGAGTCAGTGCTGGATTAATTCCCTGCAGTTTGACAGATCGTGCTGAAATGTTTTTTAACACCGGTTTGAATCATTTAACCTTAACCCAAGCAAACAAAAAGGAAACACTGCGGTCAGTGTTTGCACATGTCCTGAACCACATGTGGCACCGCCTGGAACAGAGAGATATTAAGGAAGCAGAGTGACGACGCTTCGGCTACAGAAGCAGCAAACTCATTGTAGCGTGGCCTCAGACGCAAGCATGAATGTTCATCTGAGACCACAGTGTGATACAGTCTTTCTTATCATGTTTACCCATACAATCTGTGATATCACCCTCCCTCTTTTTAGTAGTGATCTTTAGCTTCCACTGCTTATGGGCTACATAGTTACAACCTAAACCAGAGAATTGAACAGGGAGTTTAATGGTAAGGGTTGCTGCAGCCTTTTGTTCACAATCATCCACCTTGACTTGCTATAAATAGCCAACAATGTTCTCTGCTGCCACTGCTGGGGAAACTTGATACAGTCGCCACCTTAAGACCAAATCACATCTCTAGTATGTAGAAGAATAAAAAAGCATTTAGGAGCAGAGGAGTGACTGCAAGGCTCTATCAGTTGCTTTAGGAAAAGAGGCGTATGATTTACAAGAAGAAGGCTGTGATGTAAGATAAGGGGCTGTAACAAACCTCGCTAGGAAGAGACTGAGTCACGTTTTTCAAAGACAAGATGACCAGTCAGTTCCAGATACACCCTCGGTTTTAAGGTGAGGAAACAGCTCGGCTTACAAAAACGGTTATGCAAACTGATAGTGTTAACAAGTCATTTAAGCTGGTTGTGTGAATGCTAGGAAGCATTCACTCTCATGTGATCCAGCTGCAATTCTTCAATCGGGAACTCCTCCTGCATACATTAAGTTATATTTCTACTGATGAGCTGCCATTTCCTTCAGCAGATCTAACCTCTGGTGTTTGCAACTTTTTAATCTTCTTTTAAAACATACTTTTTTCAATAATTCAGTTTCCTTACAAAAATAAAAGTGTCAAGCCTGTGGCAGTTGTTGATATGGGCCATGTGGGTGCATACTGTACTGTCCATGACTTAATTATTACTAGAGATAATCAGATACATTAGCTGGCCAATATTTCTGCCTCATATTAGTGTATTTAGGTATTGTCTAATGTGTGCATTCATATACAGATTCATTGGTGCGTTGGGCAGCCGTGCATCAAGTTTGGAGGCATTGACACTCTCTACATTCGTTATGTATCTTCTTTGAATTGTCAAAAAATATTTATTTTGGTTTATACAGAGATTTGTGTAACATTTGTTACCATTGTGACATTTTTATAATATAAATGCAGAAAAACAAGGTCATATCAGCCTAAAGAATCAGTCCCAAAATTCATCAGCTTAAAAAAAGTCTTTCTGTTGATCTCTACCTTTAAATATATGCAATATTATGTGGCACCAACGGGAAACTGGTGCAACCTGCTTTCTCTTCAAAATATGGAGATCAAGGGTGTTTGGAGCTAGTTCCACAGAACCTCTCCTTTGGCCAGAAAACTGGCCTCTACCTTTAGATTCTTGGATAGCTGAAGGGGCTGCTGCTGTGGATGTTTGCATCATGGAGGCCACAAAAAGGAGAAGATAGAACACTATGTGTATAACTGTATGCCTGCAGGGCAATGCTTCCCAGGCCACTGTACTGTACTGTAAATGCACTGGAGAAAACTTTCAAATCATTCCAAAACCTTATGACCTTTTGAAGACAAGTTGCTTCCTCTAATTTCCACTGAGAAAGACCATTGCATCTTGTTGCTACACCTCTTATAAAATATCAAAATGTATATTAAATAAGACAGCAAAATTCAATCCGCTTAACACAGTTTGGCTTTTAGATAACAGAATCTAATGGAATAAGAATGCTAAGAAATCAGGAGATCCCATTCATTCGCCTGTAGACTTTATCTCTAGCTTAAATGTATTGCATGCCTGAAAGTTAAGTAATAGCTGTAGTAGCAATAGATGCATGCATTCACCAATTCGTTGCTGCATATAGCAGCTATAGGTTGAAAGCACGTGTAGCGGATCCATTGCTGCTATTGACTGTCAGTATTTTAGTTTGATTTGTTAAATGTTACTTCTCTTTTTTGAATCGAGACATGTGTAGCATTTCTTATCATTTTTATTTTTATCTTTTAAACCTAGAAAGAAAAGCCAAGATCGGCTGCAAGGTTCAGTCCATAAATTCTGCAGCACATATTGAGTAATTATGGGTAATTAAAACAAGCAAATAAGTTGCTTAGAATTAAAAAAATCTCTCCATGATAAATGCTTAATTAAATTCATTTAATCAAAAGATTACAAAACAAAATTGTCCCTGAGGGAGTCTCATCGAGGAAGCAGGTGTGATTTGGCGAGCAGGTCCACTGTAGTCTGGCAAAGCTATCAGTCTCTTATGGAAACAAGGCGGCTCATGTTTCAGTCCTGCAAGTGATCTCCAATGTCAAGCAAGCAGCGGGGGGGATGCAACTAAACCCAGAGGGGTTGAAGCCTGACTCAAGATGATATACTGGAATTGGATAGACTGAGGAGATTTAAAGTATAACACCAGGGTGTTTCAAAGGCCAAATAAAAGCCCAAGGAAACGAGCTGAGACATCCCAGCGCTGGGAATGTACAGCCAAAGTTAGTCTAGGCCCCTCTGGCTGGGTGAAAGGGTTCTATGCCACTATTGTGTCTTAAGTCTTTCCAGACAATCCCTTGCACACAATTCAAGTTTGACTCACCTTAAGCTGCTGCTCTTTGATCAGAGTTTCAACTTTGTCCATGCTGCCGTTTTGCAGAGAAATCCACCTTCATTCCACAGAGTTGAAAAACGACTGCATACGTTAGTGTAAAATGTCCGATACATCTACTTCCCAAACGACTCACATGTGGGAAGTGAGACTTATAAGGTGAGAATAATGGTGAAGAGGTGTGACAACTGGCTGGTTTTCACTTACACTTGTGCTGTTTCTGGTTATATATCACCTTTGATACCATTTTGGTTTTAGACCCCACGCGTCTTTTTTGTCTAACTTCAGTGCAGACTTGACACCATGTAGAAGGGTCAGCGAGCTAAGTTCGCTTTAAAATATTCTTGTATGATTTCAGTTTTAGCCATTTCTTTTTACTTTTTTTTTCACTGCAACCAAATCAAATGTATTTGATTTTACTTCCCCATTTTTTCAGCTGAATTTGTACATTGTCCTATAAAGGGAAAAGTAGGATGCACGTGATTTAGGATCCATTTCCCAATTCTCTGCTTTTACAAAAAAAAATTATGATTTCCTTTAAAGATTTTTTTATTTTCTCTTTAAAAAAAAAAGTCAACTGCTGGTGCACTTTGGCTTCCTGTACAGAGCTTTATCTTCACTCTTTTACTCATATGCATTCTGACTAAATTTTACATTGCAGGTTACTGCTACAGTTTGCGTGCATGCTGTCTTTTTGCAACAACTCTGCGGGTATCCAGTTGGTGATTTTTTTTTTTTTCAGGGCAGAATGATGACGACAACAAACATTTCCACATTGTGTTTATAAAGTCAGTGAATACTATAATCAGTCCTGTGATGTTGCACTAAAGGTATTCAACATGTTGGAGCTGAGTCACAAAAGCTGAAAACAAGAGAGAGCTATCAGAATCTGCTCCTTTGTTACGTTTATCTAACTCTGATGCCTTTTCTCCAAAACTTCTCCAATCAGTTTGATCCAGTTCTGCTGATTTTTGTTGTCCTCTCCAGCCTGTATTTGAACGATGTGATGCAGAAGTTTATACCGAACAGCTAACAGAGGGTATATCACAGTCCGACATGTGTGCGCAGCCTCACCGCAGTCATCATGGTGACAAGTTGAGCAACCCTGGCCTAGATTGACTTCACTTCCTGAAATGTCACTTGCTTTCCTGTTCGCAGCACAGGAACAACAGGATGAGTGCAAAAAATGTGTCATGCATGTGGTGAATAGTGAGCGCCTGACCCCTGTTATAATAGTTCTATATGCAAAATACTAATTGCTGCAGAGAGATGCAGCTATATCTGCAACAAGATACATGTTTGGTCTTAAATGTGTTACATGAACTAAAAGCTTCAGCGGCTTCTAAGGTATAAACATCTGTGAAAAGGTTTCAGAGTTCGTTCCATTACAACCACAAACCTCTATTTGAGAGTAATTTTATGGTAGATTAAAAAAATAGAATTTGTAACACCCATTTGCATTTATTCTACAAAATCAAAACTCTGTTTAAGTAATGCTGCAAGCAAAGTGTTCAGGCAAGATCAGGTGAACCTTTTTGCCTCACTTTAAGCACAATATCTCCATGGTGAAATATGGTGATGGTGTAAATGTTAGCAGGAACGAGGAAACAGGTCAGAGTCGATCAGAGGACGACTGGTGGTAAATACAGGGTAAACTCGGAGGCTTCTGATAGATTTCATCTTAAACTATCTGCAAAGGGTTTAGGTTAACTAATATATATTTGTTAGATTTTCACAGAGATCGAAACTTGAACCTGATTAGGTATATATGAACTCTTCTTCCACCCCAGCTGAGTTATTTTTAAAAGAACAATAGGTTCAACTTTAGCCTCTAGTCGTGTTAAGCTGGTAGACCTGTAGCTGTATTTGCTGCTAAAAGTGGAGCCACAATTTGTTGGAATACAAATGCATGCCACTTACTTCAGATATTTAATTAAAAGACTTTTTTTTTTCTTTTTAAAGAGTCCTATTTTTTCTTCCTCTACACAACTACGCAGGACTTTGTGTCTGTAACATAAATGCTGTCTGTGGTTGCATTATGACAGAATATAAAACAAGTTTTGTTACCAAAATGAAGCAATTACTCTGCTCCGTGTCGCCGTCTTGTACTATGTATAAAATGCAGACAGTTATTAGATTTATTTATGTGACAAATTGTTTGGCTGCAGCACTGCCCATTATGACTGAACTTTACTTCAGCTTTCCAAACCACAGCCAGGCTTCTTCTGCTTTGCATAAAAGCATGGATGCTGCCACACAAACAGGAAGGTTGCATGCTTTGCTACTTGAACACAACGCAGCGAGCTGAGCACACTCTCCAGTGGCACAAACCACCTGTGGAGATATGCTGAGCTCTCTATGCTTCCTTACAAAACAGATTGAGATTAAAGAAACAGGTGTCTGGAATCCACTTAGTGTATTCAGGAAACAAAGCAAGCATCTGGATGTAATACAGTACACCCCTGCAATATTTTAGGCTTTAAAAAAGAAAAAAACTTCTCACTCTTAGACTTGAATGTACATGTGGAGGCCTGTGAAGGCCCTTTGGGCTATACTGGCTTTCTGTGACTGACTAAGCCATGGTGGGAACTAAAAATAGTGGGAAAAAGAAACAAAAAACTTGTGTTTTTTAAGGGGTTTTGCTGAAGCAAATTCAGAATCTCTAACTTCACACCATGTGATATGAACTTGGTCATCTGTGCCTTCCCTTTGGGGAATCAGAAATCTCTAATTAGATCTGTAGATCAACAGGATTATGAGATAATAAAAGTCTAGACTTCTGAATATCACAAAGAGTAAAAAAAAAAAAAAGTCCAATTCCTATACAAAACATAAGAGAAAATATATGATTGTGTTGGAGGAAAAGAAAGTTTAGGGCGATCTGCCTGTCCTTTTTCACCTACACTTTTCTGAATTCAGTGGTGTGTTCAGATTTGCCCAAAAGAAATTAAGAAAGTTGGCAAATGCACGGTTTCAGTGATTTAGGGAAGTATATCGAAGTCCTCAGCAAACTATAAGCTGTTTTGGTTGTTTCAAGGCAACCAGATGTCCATCTCTGTCTGCCAGGGGGACATTTCCTATTTGCTTTGGCAACCAAGCAACCTAAAGGACTCATAGTCAACACTGTTTATTACTATTTATGGGGAACTCCAGCAGCAGGTTACTCAAGTAGTTTTGGTTTGATCAAGGTTTATAATCTCTCATATCTTAAAATCTAACTTGCCCAAACAGAAACCTAAAAAGTGTTATTAAGCTGTATTATATGATTTTCAGAAAATATGCAGTTAGATTAGAAATATGATTTCAGCAAATTAATGACTTTTAAAGTCTTGAATTCATGGAAATACTTCACATACTAAAAATCTCTTAGAGAACGCAAAATCTCCAACTGAGGTGTGAGTTTTCTCACTTTAACTGTTCCCTGAAACCATCGCTGCACCAAACTAGCAGTGTGAAAGCAACCTAAGGCGCCAATTTACCACAAACCCTGTTTCTCTTTTAGAATATATATATATATTTTTTTATATATATATATATATATATTGTCAAGAACAGAAAAAAACACATTTCAGTCCAGGTGCAAACCATTTTTTTCTTTATCCAGGTGAAACAAACAATTGTTTTGGTTCTTCTCCTATCTATTTGTCTTTAACTGCTTGCCTTTCAGGGTTAATCTATGCAGAAAGACCCTAGGCTGGGAATCAAACCCAGGACCTTCTTTCTGTAAGGCAACAACGCTGCAATCTGAGACATTATGCAGCCCTGGATTTACTTCTTCTCTTTCAAACAGTTTAACAAGCATTGCATATTTCACCCCATTCAAGCCATTGATAAAGCTGGATACAGTAACTTTGATTCCAATCTGGTACCATGCCATACCAAATGTATTTATAGAGCACTTTATAGACCCATCAGGAACAAATGGCCATACATACTCATGAGGTATGAATGATCAATCATAAAAGAGTAAATAAAGTGACATATAAAGCAGCAGAAATAAAATAATGAAAGAAAGCTCTCAGATTGTGTCAGAATTCAGAGAAAATAAATGTGCCTATAGAAGAGATTATGTGAAGCTTTTCCTGTTATCTATTTTCTAATAACGGAAAAACACACATGGCGTAACCTTTCAAAGACTGGACACCCATGGATATTCATCCATTTTAAGTTGACCGATAATGAGACAAATGCAGGTGCTTTTAGCTAACAACTATTGAACCAAAATTAGACATAAACAGGACTTGAATATTGACATAGTACCAAATCTGCCTGCAACATGCTTAAAAACATTCAATAAAGCTAAACCAGATTTACACATTAGGGAAAAAGGCAAACTTTTCACCGGGGCAATAATCTTTAGACTTTACTTTTGTTATTGAAATAAACCTGACTTCCACATATTAAGTTGAACCATATAAAGCTGAGAAGTCCTTCTGAGTGTTAGACCAGGTGCTGCATAAACATGTTTCAAACCAAATATTAGGACGGTCTGTTAAAGACCAATAGGATTCAAACACGCTTCAAATCACATGAAAATTTACAAACATTGAATCAGAATACGTGAAGAACCTTGCCAAACATCAGACACATAGGCCATATATATTAAATAATTCCCAGACAAAAGGAATTTCCACTCCCAAGAGCTGCTTATTATCACCTCGTAAAAAAAAAAAAAAAGGCTGGACCCAGAGCGGTTTTCATCATTTACTGTTTGTCTCTTTCCTCCCTGCCTCTAAATATGGTGAAATGCTATAATAGGGACAGAGAGGCAGCCTTGATAAAAGGGCTACCTGGCTCCTTGAGAGTAGGTTTTAGACAGATGAAACGTGACATCACAGCAGAGGAATGCAAAGCAGTGAGATCACCAGACGGCTACGAGGTCTCCTCCTCCTCCTGCTGCTGTGCAGCACAAAAGTTTGGCAAAACGATGAACCAGCATGAGCACATGACAGCTGGACTTTGATTTGGTGGAAATCAAAATAAGGATTTTGGTTATTCAGGCTTTGAAACACTGAGCCTACAGGATAAAGCATTAGAATTTTTATTGCTTTTAACCCTCAGTATCTTCCCAAAGTTACATTTAAACCTCTTAACATTTCACTTTAGGCATATTTTGGTTCATTTGAAAATGTATAACATGACTCGTGTGTGCACAGATCCTTTACTCTGATACCACTAGACAACATCCTGTTCAAAACGTCGCTTTTAGCAGCAACCTGATCAAACAGAAAAACCCTCTGTATAATGGATTTAAATTATACATCATATATACCTGATTTATAAAGATGCATTAGAGGTGTTTTAGAGGTGGCTGTATCATGCTGAGGGAACTGTTTTTCTCATAGATTACTGTAATAAACACTTCTAAACGTACGGACAGCACTACCACAGAATGGTGAATAAAAGGAGAGGGCAGGCACCGATTAAAGCTGAAACTTAAACCCAATTTAGAACGGCGAGACTGAAAAATTGCTGCTCTTAGACGTTCCCCAGTCAACCTGACTGAGCGGCTTACAGAGGAGTGGCAAACCATTTAGTAACTACACGTGGAAAGCTGTAATTATATAGAAAAGTTATTCCCATTAATTGAAACTGTGAAACTGGAATACAGAACAGAAATACATGGGAAACTCTTCAGATCTTTATATAAAAAAAGGAAAACTATGTTTATTTCAATTCAACTTTACAGCAATTTGGTTTATTGCACGCCATCCCCACATAAATAGATTGAAATTAGCTGCTGTGAGGTGACAAAATGTAAACAAATAAATAAAAGGATCAACAGACATTTATTTTTACACATCATTAGTGGTACTAATGTATAATAACAAGTGAGCTACCTAGTAAAGGGAGAAGCATGTGTACTTCCTCTACTGGCAGTGAGTGAAAATACTTCCTGTGAAAGGCACAGTGCAGGTTTTACCTGCTTTAATACTAATCCATCCTATTGTAATAAGGCAGTAATAAACAGAAGCAGCCTGAGCAGACAGCCTGACATCCATGGACTGCTCTGTTACATTGTTATTGTGAGTGGGTGTGCGCAAAGCGTGATTTGAAACGCACAAATGTGAACTAAAATGGATGGTGAGTTAGCATTAGCTGCGGGATTATTTTATTTTTATTTTATTTTTACCCAAACCTTCCAACCCCACTACTATAACAGATGTAGGGAGGGGGAAACACACATATCAGAGGCTTTGGCAATAATTAGAATCAGCCTGAATGTCACCAAGGCTGGACGCGCGCACAGCGACATACAGGAGGAGATAAACGCGTGTTTATTTTCATCTCAGGACCGTTACAGCCACAGCAGGCTGAATGAGCAAAGATTACAGCTGAGACTCACCCATAGCTCCGTCCCCCAGCTCATGGTTTCAGCGCGGTGTCCTCGAAATAATCCACACTGCTATGGAGGTGTTATTTCAACACACGCACATACAAACAGAGAGAGCGGCAGCAGAGAGACGGTTTTTTTTTTTTTCTTCTTGTCTCTGATGTATTCGCCTGTCGCCAGAGCTACGCGGTGGGAAACCTATCACAGCTCTTTGATTTTCCTTCCTTTTTTTTTATTTCAGAGCTTCATCGTGTCTGATTCACGCTGGCTTGGAAGGAGCTGCTGCATAATAATCTTCAAAGTGGATAGTCTTGCTTTACGCAGCGCGCGACCCAATGACAGCTGTTCCTGCGCGTGCACTAATAGAGCAGAGGGAGGGGAGGAAGCATGGAGGGGGGTGTCACTGCGGGGGCTGTCCAGGAAACCCTCCACCCTTTTATAACTTACTGTCTCCTGCAGAGCTGAAAAGTGGAGAGTTCGGAAGAGGATTAGGGCCACTGGGAAAAAAATATATTTAACTGATTTTCAAATTTTATTTCAGTTTAATATGGTGAAAAAGTCTGAATTCTGAGATTAAAGTCAGAATTCTGAGAAAAGAGTCAGAAGTCTGAGATTAAAGTCAGAATTCTGAGAAAAAAAAGTCTGAATTCTGAGATTAAAGTCAGAATTCTGAGAAAAGAGAGTCTGAATTCTGAGATTAAAGTCAGAATTCTAAGATTAAAGTCGGAAATCTGAGGGGGAAAAAAAGTCAGAATTCTGAGATTAAAGTCAGAATTCTGAGAAAAAAAGTTAGAATTCTGAGATTAAAATCAGAATTCTGAGAAAAAATTCAGAATTCTGAGATTAAAATCAGAATTCTGAGAAAAAAGACAGAATTCTGAGATTAAAATCAGAATTCTGAGAAAAAAGGCAGAATTCTGAGATTACAGTCAGCATTTTGAGAAAAAAGTCAGAATTATGAGGAAAAAAAAGCCAGAATTCTTAGGAAAAAGTTTTTTTCCTCATATTATACTGAAATAAAAATCTGTTAACTTTTTTTTTCTAGGTGGCCCTAATCCTCTTCTGTAAGAGAGGCTCTGTTTAGAAATGCAGGAGCTTGAATGCTGAAGGTGGGGGGCTCAGAGAGAGGTCACCACCCGTGGCAGATGTTTAATTGAAACCTCCCAGTGGGTTAACTGCTAACCTCTAGGGAGTGATCCCACTTTCTCTGCAGGGCACTCCCTCATGTCTCTCTAAAGCCCCTCAATAATTTTATGTTAATTTGCGTAATATTTGCCCTGTTGCACTCCGGCAGCTGCACACAGGATGTTGCATTCAAGTTGCACAACAGTACCGGTATATGGCGCATAACCGTCAAAGTTATCATCTGCCATCTTCAATGTCATACATTTATTCAAGAATCTCATTATCTGTGGGGGTTTGCATATAGTCACACCGGGTTTTCACTTTGTTAGGATCAAAAACAAATGCAAAACATGGTTTTCAAAAGCATATAAATAAGTAAAAGATGTAAAAGTGTTTTTTTTTTCTCCTTTTATTAATTAAAATGATCTCAGAGGTGAATTTATTTAGTCCACCGCTGTCTTACTGAATCTCAGCTGTTTTATTTTAATGTCTGTTAGAGAACAAACTGAGTAAGCTTCTCAAACAATACTCCAAACATCAAATGAAACAGCACAAAATGACCCACTGGAAAAATGAAAGGGCATACAACAAATTTGAGACACTTGGCCTATCCCACAGGCTGAATGAAGACATGATTTTGAAAAACATCAAAGAAGCCCTAACTTTGGAAGACTTGCACAGACTACATATTCCATTGTTTTGGTGTGAGGATATGTCAAACAGACATGACACCACCCTCCAAAAACAGAGCAATAAGGAAATATTTGAAAGGCGATTATTTGGTTAAATGAATCTGTAAGCTGACATGCAAAACCCTCTGTGTGGCAGAAAAGTAATAACACAGCACCACCATGAAAACTGAGTTGGAGATCATGAATGTATTTCTTGAAACAACACCTCAAAAAACATGTTTAAAAATTCTGGTCTAATGACACACTTACATGTCCTGGTAATAGCGGGCACCGCCTGACACTGAATGTTTTCTTTCAGAGATAAAAAGGACAAATAAGCCAAATCAGAGAGATGTGATGTAATTTGATTATGGTAGATAATTATCTATTATTGATTGTGCTTCCTTCGCCATATTAAGTAAAATTCAGGTGTCAGCAGTCAGCCCCATTTACCTTCGATGACACTGCCATCTAGTGGTATAAAACAGAAACACATCACTTGGTGGAGATTGTTTAACTAATTTGGGACACAACTGGAACTGCACATGTCTAAATCTAATTATTTCATAAGAGTGTAAGGAAGAAGCCTTGGAAATGTATTAGTACAACACAAAGTTTTATTATGAGTCACTAGTCCTTTGAAAATACAGCACTTTATTACACAATTACTTCTACGATGGTTAAAAGACTCTTAAGAGGAAACAAAATGCAAGTATATTCAACACATAGGACAAATTCATATTATGCTATGTTACAACAACACATTTTTATGTATTTAAATGGGGTTTTATATAAAAGGCCTACATAAAGTGGTACATGTTTATGTTTTATTTAACCAATAACAGTCTAACATATTGAAGGTTTTTATTTGTATTTAACCATTTTCAAAATCCTTGTAGCCAAAATCCAGCTGAAACAGCTGGAGTCAGAGGAAATCTAGTTTTAAAAACAAAGTTTATGTGTGAGTGGTTAAGTCTCGGTATAAAAGCAGTTGTCCTTTGAAGGCCTCAGAGTGTTGTTAGAGAACCCTAGTGAGCAACCAGCATCATCAGGCCTAGGAGGAACATCTGGTGGGAAATGTATCACTATCTGTCACATGCAAAAGGGTTCTTTATATTGGATCGCTGCAAGTAAGGCAATGAAGTTTGACACAGGCCTTATAGAGGCTATGACAAACAGTGAGGCATTTTGGTGAGATAATACCGTCATTTTCTTTTTTGGCCTTCATGCAAATATCTATCTGCTGAATACAAATACAAAAAATCTCTGAAAATACTTTTAAGACATTTATTTGTATACACTGTGATCAGTAGGCTTTATGAAAACCTCTAAACCACAGCCTCACTCTTTTTTTTCCACTTTTGTATTTTTATAACAAATTTTTTTTTCCAATTGCATACTACTTTTTTTGTTGTCTTAGAATAAAATCTAAAATTGGGGAATAATTCTCACCCTAAGTTTTGTCCAGTAGCCTAATTATCATATTACCAAGTAAAAATAAAAAAGAGCAACTAAAATAGCATTACAGAAGAAACAGAACTATTTAACTATTTATAAAACAACTTGCTATTTCAATCTAATCCATAGTATGGTGGCTGACAAGATTAAGCATATGCACAACAACCCCTTATTTAAAATACACTTTTTCCTTCATTTTAAAATACTTTTCATTTAAATTCACAAAAGGATCCACTGAGAATGACTGACTGGGGATTTTTTTTCCACCAATGGATGTCATTTATTAATTTATTTATTTTTATGTTTTGGGTCAGAAGGGTGCATTTTCTTAGGTTATTTGCAACAACAACAACAACAACAACAAAAAAAAGTACTGTCCCAGGCATGACATTCAGAAAAATATGTTGTCACAACTGTAGTTAAGGATGTAAGTCACAAAACTTTATTTAAATGAAAGTCTTAACATGTGCCAGGTGCCTCACTCATTAAAAGCTGATGTGGATTATCATCATACATCTCAGTCTCTGTTATTATTTAGCAGAAAGACTGCTGATGTTATTCCATTTATTCAAGTGTTACATTAAGTATTTTTATATAATATTCAGCTTTTCTGCTATGCTAAGACATGTGTTGTAACACTGAATAACAAAGGCTCTCTCACCTGGGTCGTCTTGGCAACAGTCCTCTTATAAACTTATAGTAAGCAGTGTCATCACTCTGACTAAAAGGGGTGTTGATAAAAAAAAATGGGTGTGACATGATCTAAAATGTAAATCTACCTTACAGCAGGAATACAAAAAAATTATTATTTTATAAAACTCTATTTTCATATCCTTAAGCAATCCTAGAGTGTTTGTTTTTTTTATGACAGATTGGTAAATTCCAGCTTTTTATCTCACAGAAATATATTCATGGACAGAAACGTGGTCGACAAGAACAGTCGCACACATTTGCTGTGTTCCTGGTTTGCAGCAAACTACAAACCCACATTTCTTTATTTTTTATGCACAATTCAAAGTAAAAACAGAAACCTGAAATATTTTTTTATATATTAAAACAGCTTTGAAGCAGATCAGTAAGAGTAATCACTGAGCACATTATATCAGGATTATCTATCATCATGCTCCACATCAGGTCTTCGATGTGGCTAAAACTTCTTTAGCAGAACTGCTGGACACTTTCAGATTATAGCCAATTGGATTATTACCACTAATCCAATTAAACCTCTGCTTTAATCTGCGTTTAAACTGTCTGATGTACAGGATGACCCATTAGAGGTAGTAAATACTCAGTGATTATTACAGAAGTTATTTTGGATGATAGATAATATGAAAAAGTACATAACAGAGCAAGACCAGGCTAGAAAGTTAACTTTATGGCTTTTTAAGGCCTTCCAGTGGACACAAGTGACTAGATTTTCAGAGAGCAGGTTGGCGGCATGTTGTACGCACAGCTTAGCATCAAAGTTAAAATAGAAGAGATATAAATTAATGATGCATAACTAAACATGCCTGTGCAAACACACAGATATTCGGACTGATTAAGGCCTTTTTGTCAGAATAAAAACATGTTTGAAGGATGGTCTTTGCCTGGCCCTTTGTTTGCACTAATGTTGCCTGTAAAGGGCAAGCATAACTTTGCAACGCTGCTTGCCTCTAAATTAAAGGGAAGATAAATGGCAAACTTTAGGAGAGATGACCTTTTAAGGCTCAGTACTCATGTTTAAGAAAATGAGGTACTGTATGTGCAATTCTTCTTCTTCGTTTTTTATGTGGTTGGCAAGCAACTTATTGATGTGCATTACGGACATCTAATGGAATGGAGTGTGGATCGGGATGCTATATATAAATTCTCCCACAAAACAAAACAAAAAAATAAATAAATAAAATAAAATAATAATAATTAAGATAATAAATCTATTCTTTCTATCAATTTTGCTTTCTTAAGGTAATTCATTAAATAAAAAACATTTAGAGGTAGAAAGTTTGTCAAAAATATCTTGTATATTTAATTGCAATTTATTTTCTTGTAATCGACTAACTAATTCCCTTCTCTCAACAGAATACTTAGAACACACTAACAAAACATGTTTTACTGTCTCTTCTTGAAAACAAAAATCCCATTTCCTGCTGGATGTTTTCCCACTTTAAATAATGTACTATTTAACCTTGTATGATCAAAACGTAATCTGATATAATAGTTTCGTCTTTTCTATTTTTTCCTGTTCTTCTCATTGTGCCAACTTTTCTTTGAATACTGTAAAGTTCCAGTTCTATCCTCTTCCCACTGCTTTTGCCATCTTTCCTGAACTTTTTGTTTAATAATAGATTTAATTTCTTCTTTACTCAGTGGTATCATTATATCAATGTAACTATTTTCTGTAGCTTGTATGTGCAATTCTTCTTCTTCTTCTTTGATTTATTGGCGGTTGACAACAAACATTTAATAGCATTACCGCCACTTATGGAGTGTGGTTGGTGATGGACTATCTACTAATAAACATATAAATAATTTCTAATGAAAAAAAAACAAAAAAAACAACATACCTATACATAACTTTGTATTCTACTCGTCTATATCATACACAAATTCACCCTCTGTATTATCAAATTCTATTAAATAATTTTGTTTTCTTTATAAATCGAATAATTATTTGTATATGTTTACTCCCCAAATTCTTCCGCAAAATATCTAATAATTAATCTTTTCCTTAATACATTCAAACTCTCTCCTCATACATCTTCTCTTGCTTTCATATCTATGACATTCCAGTATAACATGTTCTATTGTTTCATATTTACCGCTTTTGAATTTTGAAAAGTGTATAATTAAGTCCTGTATGCCCAAATCTTAACCTTGTTATCACTCTCTCCTCCTTCCATAGTCTACGGAAGAGGATTAGGGCCACTGAAAAAATTAAAAAAGTGAACTGATTATTAAATTTTATTTCAGTATAACATGAGAAAAAAGTCAGAATTCTGACTTTTTTCTTATGTTATACTGAAATAAAATTTAAAAATCAGTTCACTTTTTTAATCAGATGCATTTTATTTCAGTATAACATGAGAAAAAAGTCAGAATTCTGAGAAAAAAAGTCAGAATTCTGACTCTAATCTTAGAATTCTGATATTTTCTCAGAATTCTGTCTTTTATTTCAGAATTGTGACTTTTTTCTCAAAATTCTAACGAGAGGCGTGGCCAGGCAATAACCAAGTATACTTATGGGTGACCAAAAGCAGATCGGCACCAGAACCTCAGGGTCAATCTACACTATTGCAACAGGAACAAGCACAACGTCCACATTTCTAAATAAAGACAAACTATAGTTTAATACGGCCTTTGCTAACAAATAGATGCATATATTTAAACATCCATCAAGATCAAAGGTATATAGAATAATTTCTTTGAGGTTTGAGTTCTGGAGCGAACATCGTTTCCATCATCATTACTTACCTACTTTTATCAATATCATTCTACATTAAATTGATATTTACAAGTACTAATATCTACATAAATTGATAACTTAATAGGTTTTTAGTAAAATAATTATTTACAGTATCTATGATTTCACTGAAGACTCTTAGATGACTTACACATTATTTTCTCTTTATGGCATATAACACAAAATCTACTTCTGAAAGAGTATGAATTCTGTACTAATTATCTCTAATGTTGGCATATTGATGTGGACAGTTAGCCACAGTGTTTTAGTTGTCAAGTAATTGTTAATATATATAAAATTAAATTGTTTTGAATACTCTACTTGAGAGAAAAAAATGTTAGGGGAGGCCACAGGGTTGGCTAATGATTGGCTATGATTGGTGACCATGGCCACCCCTGGCCCCCCATCTAGCTCCGCCCCTGATTCTGACTTTTTTTTTCTGAGAAGTCTGATTTTTTTCTCAGAATGCTGACGACTAACAAACATGTTAGCATCAAGCTGTAGCCATGTCTGTTTTAGAGACAATCTCTCTAATTTTTATCACCGCTCAGAGACGTAAATAGTAGCCTAATTTCGTCATTTTCCACCAATGTGTTACTGGAACTCGCAAACAACTCACACCTTTGTCAGTAAAGCTGAGTGCTCCTACGTCTTCCTTCATGGTGCCCATCTACATTTAGATCCAAAATTCTGAGGTTAAAGTCAGAATTCTGAGAAAAAATCAGAACTTTGAGATTAAAGTCAGATTTCTGAGAAAAAAAACTCAGAATTCTGAGATTAGTAAAAATTCTGAGATAAAAAAAGTCAGAATTCTGAGATTAAAGTCAGAATTCTGAGATTAAAGTCAGAATTCTGACTTTTCCCCCATATTAAACTTAAATAATATTTAAAAATCAGTTAACTTTTTTTTCAGTGGACCTACAATTCAGTCGTTTTGTTCTCTAAAATACAAAACATTTAATTGTGGCCTCAGTGACCTCTGACCCAGCGGTGTTGAAGCAACCGGAAATAGAAAAACAAGTAAAAGTGATGACGATTTGACTCCACCTCATGATGCCATTTAGCAACAGATGAGCAACGTTGAATGTTCATTTCTTGCAGCCCCACTGTCCAAGCTTTGACTTTAAACTTGCGCATAAACGGGACTAATTTCCGGTTGTGTAATGTTTACCGGGGTGCGCCCCTTCACCCTTTTCGGATCGTAGCCTGTGGGATTCCTCCATCCGACCCGCGAGCTGCTTTCTGCTGGCCGCGAGCCTCTCCGGTGCATCGCTATGGATGTGGTGTGGATGCTGCCGCTGCTGCTGCTGTTTCCACTCCTGATGTGGACCAGCAGCACGTTCCTTTTTTATTTCAAAAAGTTCTTCTATGTGGCCTGGATGATGTTATTGGCCCTGCTGGGGATTCCCGTGTGTTTACTGAAAAGCGGAGGTAGAGACGTGGAGAACATGAGGTGAGTTGGAAATGTCTGACAGCTAGCCTGCGTTAGCTTAGCTAGCCCGTTTAGCAGCAGTTGGAGATGTGAAACACTTTCAGCTCGCGGCGCTCTTATTTTGCCTAAAAGTTTTGTGGAAATATGAAATTGGTCACATTTTACTAAAAGGGAGGAGTCTGGGATTATAAAGACGCTTAACTTTTCGGTCGGAGTAGGAAACAAAAATTAAAGTCGGTGTATTTTTGTATTATATTTTTATTAAACATATGCTATATTAGCTCGGTTGACATAATGTGTGACCGTTAGCGGGCGAAGCTAACTCAGGCATGTCTGACAGGAATACTTTTCTGTTTATTCTCACAATAACAATCTCAGTCAGCTGTCTCATACCTAAACAAAAGTTTGGAAAGCAAACTTTGTTTCCCTAAACAGTATCCTAGAAAGAAGATCTGGAACGCCGATATTTTACTGAAGCAGTGTTGCAATGTCAGGAATGTAGGATTATCGTACTAAAGACACATTTATAATGTTTTGGGGAAAGTTGTAAAATCTTCATAACTAAAACAACAAATCTATAGTTATTCTAGTGTTTAATAATTGAATGAATTCATCAGCAGACCCACAGCTGCATTATTGTAATGTGTTCTCCATAAACAATCCTTAAACAAACAATCCTTATTACAAAAACTGGAGATTTGTATATTAAAAACAAAACACTAATCTCCTTTGAACAATGTTTTTATGTAGACTCCTTTGTTCTCCTATTTTTTTTCTTTCTCAAACTTCAGATTTCGCAGTTATGCATCAATATATGTATATTAGGAGTGCCACTTATGATTATTTTGCAAATCGATTGATTTGTCCATTATTATTTAGATTAATTGGTCGGAAAGGAAAGGTCCCTTAAAGAAGACTTTTTAAGAAATTAAACCAGGTGAAACTCAAAGCTTTCCATTGGAGCAGTTCTGGCTGGAGCATATTGGCAGATGAAAACATTTATCTTAAATGCAAAATGTTTACATATATATTTTTTTTTACAACTTTGGTAGAATTTTTGCCCTCAGTGGGTTAATCTGTCAGCAAAAAACATGTTTTAGAGTCTCTATACTCCAGCAAAAATTAATTGATTACTAAATTAGTTGACAGTTATTTTAAGAATTAATTAATCACGATTAATTATATATATATATATATATATATATATATATATATATATATATATATATATATATATATATATGGGGGCACCGTATTTCATAGTGTATGTGTGACCAATGAAAAGCCACTGAGAGCTGGCCTGACAATTGTGTCAAAGTGGATGCTGGCTTGACGTCAGTGATATCCTACTTTAATTCTGCACATACTGAATATTTTCCAGCTTAATTTATGACGCTATCTCACATATTATGCGTGCTTTAATAATTGATAACATTTTTTCGTAGCCTTTTCAGTTTCAAAATGGGATTATTTAAAGCCCCTGCATATGGTATAGATAATTTAATGTAGAGCAGCGCAATCCATCATGTCAATAAAAGCATGGCCAATCTGAAGTGACTGCTCCTCCCAATCGTTGGGGAGCTATTTTGTTGAAAGCATCATGAATGCATTGTATACTAATGTATGTAGCTATTTAGGTGGACTTTTAATGTCCTTGATTTCCACACCTTTTTTTTTATGCTCTCCTACTGATTCAGATATCTCCTTGATAATAACAGTTAAGCATTAAGGATATGTCTCAATAACATTCTTTTGGGGTAAAGGGGGACACTTTACAGAAGTTGCTCTCAAATAAATTTATACCAAAGATAAAATCCTTTGTGCTTAAGTTTTAGCATTTTGTGTGGGCAACATTCTCAATGTGCTTTCTTTAGAAAATAAATAAAATTAGTTTAACAGACATCTGCAAAAGACTGGGGCTTAGAGATCCAGGGGAGAAGCTCAGAAAGATAAACCTGCTCTTACACTTCCTGGTTTCTTATAGAGTAGGCTCTGGTCAGTTTATCATTTTGTCATTTGGAAAGTTTTTTTTACCCCACTTTAACTCACATTAAAGTCTAACCTTTTGTAGTGATCTGAAATAACAGGTGACAGGCCACTTTTTCTGACTTGTTTCCCCAGACTTTCCCTTTAAACGCTTGACTAAAAGTGAAAATCAAGAACTTTTATTCTCATCTGCTTTTATCATTTTCACAGTGAGAAGTTTTGTAGGATACTGGTAGTGCTTGGGTAGGATGTTTTTTACTGGTTGGAAAATGATTATATTTAGTATTTTCTTTCGTTGACCAGTCAAGTTGAAAATAATAAAATTTTAATTATCGTCTCCCATGCACATAGTGGTGACTGCATATTTTTTTATTCAATGGTTTACTATATTTAAAGACAGAAATTTGACTTTATTTCATGTTGAAACATCAGTTGCCAGACAAATTGAATTAGCTTTTTCATCTGTGCCCTTTGTTGAAACCAGAGAATCCCCCAAAGCCCCATTTTGGTTCTCCTCCTGAATTTGTGGAAGGGTGCTAACAATAGCCTGCCTTGCTTTCATCAAGCCATTCTCTATTCCACCAAAAGAAGGGTTTCCAACACTCAGGAACTTAAATCCAAGCAGCCAGGAAGCTTTGCTGTTGTGTAACTTTTTTACCTTTAGTGTATTTGACCAGGAAGCAATGGTAAATCAACCTCTGAACCCTCGTGAGGTGAAAGTAGGGTATGAAACAAAGTCTAAATGAGCTCTGTTTCATTTTTTTTTCTCCTGAAAATGATTAGACATAAATATAAAGACAGCGATGACTCTTTTAAATGTCTTACTTTTTGCCAGCTGCATGTCTGCATTTAGAATCCATATATTCAGAAGCACATGATGTACAGACTCAAAGTGAAGCACAGTGGAAGGAATCGGTTCATTTATTCTTGGAGAACAAAGTGTTTAGGTCAACTGTTGGGGGCTGGCTTACTGTTGTTAAGCATTTGTCTGCAGGGATGGACTGCTGCACATAAGCCAGTAATTACCTTGAAGACAGATGCCAGATGGCAAATTTCCTCTAATTAAATATGGGTTAGTGAATAGTTATGAGGCTGATTCTGCTCCTAACCTCATTGGGTTCTGATGTGCTGACAGCAGACCCTAAGGGCCCTTCTCAGTCGGTGGTGGAAACACCTTTAACCATTATTTCACACCAGCTATATAAATATTTTTCTTTAAGTTGTAATTGTTTTGACAAGTTATGGCTTAAATTAAGTCCTAACTGAAAACTTAAAAAAAAAAAAAATGTTGGACTAATGAAATATTTTCCCTTATCTATTAAAGCAGCATTGATATTGTAATTTATCATTACAGAGAACAACAGTTTAACTCAACAGCACGCAATTAGTCACTTGTTGATGCAGCAGTATTAAGGCTTATGCCCTAACAAGACTTAAAAAAATACAGGGGAACACTGAAATATTTTTGTAAAAGAAATCGAATATAAAAAGTTGCGCTTTATTAAATTATCCACATATTTTATAATAATACTGTTAAGACAATTGGAAAAAAAAAAAAAAACCTGCTGCAATAATATGATGCGGAGGACTTCAGGGGGTCCAAGGAGGTACTGTATGGGGGTCGTGAAAGCTTTTTTTTTTTATTATTTTTTTTTTATTATTATTATTATATATATTCCCCTTGCAATTTTTTCCACTAATTGAAATGTCTTTAAATACACATTAATATGAATTCAACACACTGTTGTAAACAGATAAATGGAGGCAGAAGATGTCTTTCAGTCATCAATGCACACATTCAGCAACACACAGGAGCTCATTGAACCTGGGAACCGTTTCATTCAGAATCAAAAATACTTTAATAATCCCAGGGAGAAATTACTTTCGTTACATGACTCCATCTGTAATAGACTGACTATAGAACTAGTTTCATATAACACAATTTCATAATATATATAATCAAGGGGTCCCCGCTCCATCTCGCCATCAGTTTGGCCTGGAAAATGTTGAAGACCCCTAATATAATGGATAGAAACCTTTGAGCTCTTATAAAAGCCAAAGATCCTCAAAGTCTGTCCAGCTTCTATATATTCATTAACAGCTGCTGTGGAGAGTAAATCATTTCTAATTAGGATTATAAAAATAGGAGCAACATGGGACCATTCTTATATTCACAATTTCCATAATCATAGTTTGTTTAAAGAAGTTTATTGTAGCTTCATTAGTAAATAACGGCATGTACTATGAGTCTGTGTTACTTTCTATAGCCTCGAACCGTTAAAGAACTCAAAGGTTTCCAGTTTCTCTCCTCTCTGTGGGCCTCTCAGATCAGCTGTGTGCACCTCTGGTTGTTCAGCTGGTCAGAGCGCTGATGAGAAGAGAAGGACAGGAAGCGGACAGTGGACCTGTCTACAGAGCTTTTTAGGAAGGCAGACAAGTTCCACAAAGTACTAAAGCATGTGCTCTATTCGTGCATTAAAAGGAATGACCAGCGTTAACAGGACTTTGTTTTTGCTCATTTATATGGTTACTCTGACAGCCCCTCTCTCCACTGTTTTTTTTTTTTCTTTACTTTATAAATGAGATTTCCATTCATCAACTCATACCTCTGTCTCTTCCTTCTCCTCTCGCTGGATTCCTGGTCAAACAGGTCTGAGGCATAAAGCAGACTTCTTTTTTATTCCAAATAATTTGTTATAATCCTACTAAGATGTGTGAGCGACATGGTTGAGCTCACGGTAGAAAAATACTGATAGCCGGATCTCTGTGTCCTCAGTATTAGCTATGGCCATAGGTGCGTGTTCAACGTTTTTCTTCTAGATGATCCTTAAATCGTAGGGAAGCGTACGTTCTAAACGGGTGCATTTCTGAGTTCTCTTGAGCGGTACCCGGCTTTACACGAGTGAATAAAATGAATGTTATTGGTAGATTATCAAGGGGGCAGGATTATTGAGGTGGAAGGTTCGCAAACGAGTCTGTTAGTGGCCAGTGTCTCGGAAGCATCTTGTTAACCAGTTAGCACTTGGTGCTAGAAGGTTCCCATTGGGAAATCACATTGGGACCAAGTAGCGCTAAATTGGTGACTTAGGAAGGACAATGTCAAGGAACGTTATGGACAGCGGAAACTTGCAAGAGGGGGAGGGTTTTGTGTCGGAGATCGTGGATGAGTCATACATTTTTTTTTTATTTAGAGGAGGAAAGTGGGGACGAAATTGTTGTGGAAGAGGACGCCAGGGCGGCAGAAGCTTGGTTTGGTGTAGAAAGCCTTCAGCCGTACATGTTTGAGTCCTTGCCTTGCAACGCTGCCAGTTTTGTTAGCTCTATGCCTGCCAAAGATACAGACGTCAATCCCTGTGAATACTGGGACGGAACTCAATGGTAAAGTAAATAATTCTTATTTCAACCGTTGCGTATATTAGCTGCGACATATGAACAAAGTTGCTATGACCAAAAAAAATTAGACAGATGACCGTTGGTACATGTTTGGCCGAATTAAGGTGTACAAGCTGACGTATAACTAACTGGCCAGCACAAAATAACGAGAGAAAAAACACAGATTTTAAGACATGATTTTTTTTTAAATAGAAATGTTCTAACTTTTGGGACATTATGATCTGATAAAGAGAACATTTATATACATGTTTAAGCCAGAATGATTTGACATTTAAATATGACTTCCCTACGACTTTAAAGCGTTTGTTCTCCAGCAGCCAGTGCATTATGGCAAAAGTCACTGCCAGTTTGGACTGCTACCATTGTGACGACAGTTTCCTGTTTCATTAGTCGTGGTAGGCCATCTCAAAAGCGGAGGCTGTAGTTCTACCTTAAAGCACTTTCGAAGGGACTCTGTTCAGCAGCGAAGGTGCTGTGAAGTGAGTAGGGGGAGGAAGAAGCCTAAAGAGTCGCTTTGGTTCACTGGGAATAACTCTTTGACTGTAGTGCTGGTTTCATGTTGCATCAGTGTACTGTGCTGCCAGCTCAAAGGTTATCTGGGCTTGTTGACTATGACAAAACAACACAAAAGGGGTGGGAGGGTAGAACATAAGCAGAGGGTGAACAGAGTTCTGTTGGTGCACGTTTCTGCATTTTATGCAGGCCTAGCCAAAAGGGTCGGGTGATTCATCAGGATGGGGGAGGCTGTCAGAAAGGCCTTAGTTCTGGATTTGACTTGGGACTCTGCAGCTGACTTACAGCTCTGTCTGTATATAGACGGCCTGCTGGGGAAACAATCTCACATCTGTTCACTCTATTAAATGCAACCCATAAAGGTTACAATTCATTTGGTGCATGTGATTTTGTTTATGTGCTCTTCACCAGAGAATCATCATGAATGGATGCTATATTCTGGGCATGAGTCAAGTCTTCAATATCCTCTTTGGATCTCATGATAATAATTATAGATAAGATGCTTGGTTATCTCACATCAATGCTTGAGCTCAGATTACATATTAGCAATCATACTCCAGTCAGCAGGAGAAGATTCTTATTCAACTTGATGGTTGTATTTTTTATTAAATCTGAGGATTATAGCAGAAGTAGATGATCAGACAAATTCTGTGTTGAAAAGTAATCTCATCACTTTAGAATTTTACTTTCTTACCATTAATTGAAAGGCTGAATGCAAATGATAGATGGATTTCATTAGACAACCATAACATTTTGGCAGGGATTTTTATTCGGCCTCCATTGTAAATCATTTTTGGAATGACCCTTTACAATTATTACTATGGCTAGAGGAATTTGCAAAACCAAAACTGCAATTATTTTTAACCAATATTGCGTTTTCATTTCTATTTTTAAGATTGTAGATGTTCCACCTCAGGGTTTCAGTTTTCTCATGGCCTTGTAAGTTTGCTTGTCCAGAGTCGAGTGTTGCAGGACTATATTGTAACTTTGGTATAAAAACAAATGTGCTTACCTCTACCTGGATGCATGCTTGCTGCCACTCTCACTACCTTTTCTTTTTTTAACAGATGGATTCTGTTCACTAATCATTTGTCTTCTGAAAGCTAGTGGTTGCCCTGCTTTTTATTTTGGGTGTTGGATACTTTTGAAGTATTTTTGGTTCTTTTTCTACTTTTTTGCTGATTAGGCTGGAATGACTTAGATTTGACCAGATGTGAAAAAAAATATTTTTGCTCTATTTTGCTTTGGAAACGAATCTAATTTGACACAAATTTCCTTGTTTGTGTTTCAAATAAAGTAAAATATGAAATACTTTTGTGAGCTACTGGATTCTGTTAAGATTACAGAGCTATTAGCTCTAGAGTACCTTAGTTTTGGGGTCTTTTGAAGATCAAACAGTAGAGTTTGTCCTTTTTCCGGGGTTGGAGTGGGTCCATTTCAACGTTGTTTCAACTGTCGCTTCATACCCAGACTTTTGCTGTCGCATGCGCTCAAACCAGATGAGCACAAATGGCTAGTGAGTCAAACCAAACCGGCCAGTTGTCAATGTTTTTTTTTTCTTTTCTTATTTTTTATTTTTTATGTTTTTTTATTTACCCCATAAAGGGCAGCATCGATGGTGCAACAGTGCTCAGCCGCTCCCGGCTGTTTGGTGCAACATTAGACTTGGTCATTCTGATATTTCCCATTTTAACGAGAGAGATGAAAGGTTCCTACTAAAATAAAAATAAAACATTCGGATGAAATAAATAGTTGTGGGTCAAGTTGGCAAAGATCCTAAAAAAGAGAGATGGGGATTGATGGATCAGAGAATAAGAATAAATAGAAGATTTGAAGAATTTCTCTTTACCAACAGTCTCTTAATCAAAGTGAAACCTGATCTAGCCCAATTACCAAGATTCTTTCATTTCTAACCAAAATTTTTGTTGTTTCCTCATTAATTCACTGTCACCTTATCGTCAATAATCTGCTTAAATCTGATGGAAAAAGTTGACCTTTGCATTGCAGAAAAAATAAATAAAAATACCATCCAAGCTGACCAAGTTTAGCCCTATTGCATAATTTGCTGTTCATTGGTTTTATAAAACAGCAGATCTACTTTGGACTGTTGTTTAGGTGTTATTGACTTTTGCTGTCACTCACCCTTCAGAAGTTCAAAGGATCCTTCTTACGGACTGATACTGAAGTCAACCCCAATGAAGTTAAGTTGGACTCATCATAAAAGTCTTGTTTGCAATCGTTGCAACAGGAAGTGATTGCGTGTCAGTGGCTTTTGAACTAGATTGAGCTCTTTATCTCTATATTGTCCTGCTGAAGGTCTGGCTTAAAGTCACAACACAAATTACCAGGGGAAGGTTTACAGGGTTTAATCCTCCCAGTTAAAAAAAAAGATCATTTTAAATGTTTTGCACATTAAATCCAGTATGATTTAATTCGTTTTGCCAAAAATTTACTTCCTACCTGTTGTATTAAAGGCTCTTTTACACAACTGCTACTTTGTAGGTTGCCAGTTTTCTTTTTCTTTTTAATTAATCAAAGGTAAATTATGGTAAAGATTACTTTAACACATGTAAAGATTTGGAAGAATAAAATAATTAACTATGCATGTCTGTACTTTCCAGGTCATTTTATTTAAAAAATAAAAAACACTTTTTTATGTTCCACAGCAATGTCGATCATAAGCTGTGCCTCTGCTTCATCCCCACAGCATAACGCTACCACCACCGTTCTTTTGAGATGGTTCCTTCAGGGTGAACTTTTGTGAGGTTTATCTCCGTGTATAATTTCTGCTTGTCACTCTTCAATAGAACTCGCAGTAAAAACTGCTGCTATGACTTCACCCATTGTTTTTAGACTGCCTTTTTGCTGCCTTTCCTCATCGTCCTAGAATAAGCACATTTTGACATAGGGGTCGTCCAGATTGAGCAAAAACAGAAACCTTGCATGATGCTGTATCTTCTTTTAGAAACCCTTCCCTCATAACTTCACATCTCTGTTGTCACACCCCTGCTTTATATGCATTCTCCCGGGTTTGCATCTGTGCAGCTTTGCATTAACCAAACCACCAACTGTGATCGCTAGAGATGATATGATGGAATGAATCAGGCCTTTGTTTATTTTTAGGAAGTTTCCATTGGTAGATCCAGGCTAGGATGATTTGTGGTTTTGATGATGACTGCACCGCTGCTGGCTCATGAACACCTGATCTTATCTAGCTACAGGCTAATCTAACAGTTAGTTTTTATTTTGTCACTGTTTTTTTTTTTTATTTAATATCTGGCAGGTTGTCATATCCAAGACTTAAACTCTGTGTATAGTGTGCTTTAAAAAAATCTGAAAATGTGTAACATAGTTTTGTCAGATGGCCACAAACTCAGACATGATTTCAACACATTTAGATGTCATAACATGAACTAAGAATACAGATTGTCAGAGAAAAAGAGCCTGTACCAATTGGATGTTAACAGTAATTACCTTCTTTTTTTTCACCTTTACCCATGCAGGGTTATCCGTGCGATGGTCCGCCATGTCAAGTACTTTTTTGGCCTTCGAATTGAAGTGAGCGGCTGGGAGCACCTGCAGACAGTAGGTCCTTACGTCATCATCTCCAACCACCAGAGCTCTCTGGATGTTCTCGGTAGGTATTCTCTTTTTTTAGGAATAATGTTTTTATGGATTTCTTTTTGCTATGGGGACTGCATTGACAATGGATGCAAGGAACATAGTCCACTCAGACTCCATGTCTTCAGCCTCCCCCAGAATGACCAATATAAGTCGGACCCGTTCGCGGTGCATGCTGGACTCCGTTAGAGCTGTCCTCTGTCATCGGTCCTGACTATGTGGTTCTACAGGCTCCCTCCTTCCAAGACCTACAGCATGATCTGGGGTGGTATTCATCCGAGTGCGAAGTGACCAGGAAGAATCAGCTCCACTAAGTCTGAGGCCATGTTCTGTACAGGAAAAAGGTGTCTTGTCCACTTCGTGTTGGAATAGAGTTCCTACGTCACATTGAGAACTTTAGATATCCAGTTCACTAGTGAGGGAAGAATGGAGTGGGACATGGATAAACTGATCGGTGCAGCTACAGCTTTAATGCAGACTCTGCACAAGTCTGGTGCGGTGAAGAGGGAGCTGAGTGAAAAGGCAAAGCTCTCCATTTACCAGTCAGTCTACGTTCCTACCCTCATCTATGGATGAAGTCAGGATCATGACCAAAAATACGAGATCCTGGGTACAATCTGCTGAAATTAGCTTTCTCTTTAGGGCGGGATAAGGAGCTCAGTCAATCGGGCGAGGCTGTGAGTAGAACCGATTATTTTTTTTTTTTTTATTGCTGAGGTGAATCGGCCTTCTTTCTTGGATGACCTGTTGGTCCTGTACTTTGGGAGGTGTTCTAGGCAGGTCCCACAGGAAGGTGGCCAAGGGAACAACCCATGAAAATCTGGAGGTCTCTTGGCTTACCTGGGATCATTTCGGGCTTCTGTCTAAGGAGACGGAAGTCTGGGAATCACTACTGAAACTGCTGCCCCTGCGACCTGGTGAAGGATAGAATAGAACTGAATTCAACTTTATTGCCAATACACTGTCACAAGTACAAAGCAATGAAATACAGTTTTCATCCAACCGGATGTGCTATACAGGATATAAATATTTATTTACATGTGCACCCAGACTATGCATGTATGATAAATACATGCATAAAGATAAATACATACACAAGAATGTTAAAGAGAAAGATGACCAATCCGAGTATTTCTTTTTGATTAATGTCTTCTTTGATCAAATTATAGTTTATCTTTCAGAAGAGAACCAAAATTGAATGTCGACCAGAAACAAATTTCAGACTACAGAGAAGACAGACTGTCATCCATCTTTAAGCACAGATGGTAGCTTGTAATCAGACTTTCCTAAAAAAAGAGCAGCATTATGATGTAAGCCAGTTATGTATTTTAAATTTAACAGTGGGTAATTTTATTTTTATTTAGTTTTGACCTTTTTTCCTTTTATTCGGTTAGTTTTATTTAGTTTTTTAGAGAAGGTTTGCTAGTTTTAATTGAGTATTTTACTAATACTTAGTTTTAATTTACTTTTTATTAATTCTAGTGCTAGAATTCCCCCTAAGGGGGAAAACACATTTTCTTTTACAGAAATACTTAAGCTTAGCGCCAAAAGAGCAGAAAGATGGCAGATGTCCAGGTGCAGGGCGAAAGAGAGCGGAGCAGGGGAGCCAGCTGACTGAGGCGGGGAGCTCGGTTGACAGAGAGAAAGGAGGACAACGTAGCGCTTCTGATGGTGGGGCGGGTGTGACAGTGTGTGTTTGAGGAGGAGACAGAGAAAGGCACAGTGGCTCAGAGACGAATCACGCCGTTAATTTCATGATCCTGCGATGTGGCCAAAAAAATTACAGATTTTAATAGAGTGAATGTTGTGCGTTTAATGGCAAAAAGGAAGTGTTTCTCAGAGATGGCAAATTAAGGGTTAGGCTGCTTTTTTTTTTTTAGCTTAAATGCAAAATACTTTTATACTTTTTTAAATCTTGGTATAATTACTGCTCTAAGTGGGTCACTCTGTCAGCTAAACACATGTTTTAGAGTCTCTCTACTCCCGTTAATGATTAATAGATTATTAAATTAGCTGACAATTATTTTTTTAAATAATCGATTAATCAGTTTTTTCGATAGTTTCAGCCCTATTTTCTATGCAGCAGTAAAGCCCCCCCCATCAATGGATTCTGGACAAGAAAGCATTTAAAGCCATGAAATAAATTAAACCCTGTATTTTATCTTCCCTCTGCTTTTTACCTTCAACAAGGACTGTTGCTCAACTCGGCAAGCGATTCCCTTGAATTAAATTTTTTTTATCTTTTTCTGTGTTGGAATATATCTACAAAACATTTATATCTATAAGATGTGTTGCTTTTGTTTAGTGCTGAGAAAAATCCAAAGAAAATCCCTATCTCAATTGTGATTTTTGTCAAAATCGTACAGCCCTAGCTTTAATTACAAAAGTACTGTTTGGGTCAACATGTGGTTTATTTGCCAGGACAGAATTCAGTGTTTGTCTCTGGACTCTGGCCAAATCTCTGATTAAAGAGCAGAAAGGTTAGACCTATAAGGAGAAAGAGGACTTCTGAACACATCTTTGCCGTCTACGATTTAATACCTCTGCCAATTCATTCAGGGAAAACACATTGCTTACAGTGACTTCATGAAACAAGCGTTTAGGCTTGCCAAGGATCCCTTTCAAAATTTCAACCTTTTTGTTTCACTACCAGTTACCCTTACTGAATCCTCTGAATACAGATGTAAGACCAGCTTGGCTCTTATTAGATTTAGCGGAGGAGATTGCTGTGCTGCCATAGAGCCATAAACAGATTATTATGGTTTTAATTTGGTCTCGAAGGTTAAAGAGACATTAAGTGATCACTACTTATCAAGCTGAATACCTGCCTGTAAATTGGATGACAGTCTTGGCCTTAATTGTGTGTTTGCTGTCAGTTCTGTTGGCTTTTTAACTCTTAGTTCTAAATGTGATCGTGAAGTGACACCAGTTTGGTGGGGATGTATTTAGTTCCTGGAGGAGAGTTTCTCTGGGTTAGTGAGTGATGAGCACAGGCTCATGTCCAGGGGAGTGACAGCAGAGAGAGAGCCAGGCATCTCATTAGTGCAGGAAAAAGCTCCACAGGAAGCTAATTCAGCATCCAAGTTACCATGCCAACGGCTACACACGGCCATTAATAGCAGATCTCCTCCCAGAACAGGTGTGATGAGAGAGTTTGGAGCCCAAATAGTCACCTCATCCCTACAGATGGGACTTCAGTTTTCCTTTTCTTCTTTGTTGGTAGAAATTCATTCCCCCTCCGGATTTTCTCTCTTTTGCTGATGTTGTCTTCCTCTCTGAGTTTTATGACCCTGGCATATCACTTACTACAGAGAGGTTGTTAAAGCATGCAGATAACTCCCTTCAATAAAGATATGTTTGGTCTACACATGCAGCATGGCTTATCAGATGTTTACCTACATTAAGTCTGATTCCAAGTCGAAAAGATCAAAGTTCATACCAGACCTTTGCATGTTATGTATTAATGCTATTATTGCATTTATGGATCTTTGTGCCCATTTTGATTAAATGTGCTTTAATCTTTTTTTATTGTTCAAGTAGAGTTACTCTCCAATCACTAATCATAGTAAATATTTCTTATTTGGACACTAATTTGTGTATATTTTGGGGTTTATGTGATAAACTAGGAGTCTGTTTATTTAGTTATGGTTTAAGCTAACTCTAAAAGCTAAAGTTGATCCATAATAGAATTCTTTATTCTTCAAATTTCCAAGGCATTAAATTAACAGATGCATTTATAGAGTAAATTGGACACAGATGGTGCGTTTACTGCATTTAGTGGCAGCAGAGTTCAGAGGGGGGTGAACATTTTTGAAGTCACACCAGTCGCCCTCTTCTGGCTATCTGAGGGCAGAGCAGAACCATTCCTGGTCTCTGTGGTTCTGTATGTGCTCAAAGAAAGTTGGGTTTCAAATGGTTGAAAACAAACCTCCTTACCTTGTGCCTGTCAGGAATGATGGAGATCCTACCCGACCGCTGCACCACGATAGCCAAGAAGGAGCTGGTTTACGCCGGCACGGTGGGCCTCATCTGCTGGCTGTCTGGCATCGTTTTCATCAACCGCAAGAAGACGAGCGATGCCAAGAGTGTCATGGCAGACGCTGCCAAAACCATGCTTGACCAGCAGGTAATCAAACAGTTTAGGAAACACATAGGGTTGCATCTTAATCTAGAGGTTCTTTTTTGGCCGAGGTTTGGTTTTAAATTGCACTCCTCCTCTGTTTAACCTCTCTAGATTCGGTTGTGGGTTTTCCCAGAGGGAACACGCAACCAGAATGGGGATCTGCTGCCCTTCAAAAAGGGAGCTTTCCACCTGGCGGTGCAGGCACAAGTAAGTGTGTTTCACCTATTGTCTGCTGATGATACGTTTCATTTCCTTTGGAGTGGTCCTGTCTGCGTCCCCTCAAACTGACCCAGAGTCACACTTTTAGTTCTGTTATCCACACCCTCATCTTTGACTGAACGGGCTCGGGCGGCTCTGGCTGCTTTCCAGGAAACTTTGCTCAAACTTCGGCTTACAGAAAAACGATAGGCCACTCACCGACACATGGGGGAGCCAGAAGTCTGATGTGGAGCACAGCCAAGTTATAATTCAGCCTTATTGGCTACATTAGATTACAGCATCTGCTTTCAGCACAGACCTCTGTAGCACTTTTGTTTAGGAAACCCTGCTTTGATCGTCGTGCACATTGTTTTCTATTCTTTTATTGCCTCAGATTTTTAGAGCAAGGGTGAGCAGAGCTTTCAACACAGATTGACTGCCATGTAGTTCACAGCTCAGCTGTGTGCGCCTATGATCTTTAGGCTCTGCATGCCTGCAGGTGGGAGGTCTCCGTTCTGTCGTTGGTGTTCGATAGCGCACATGCAGGCTCACACAGGTGGAATGAATTAAGAAAACATGCTGTTGAATAGAAATCTGGCGTGAAAGCACAGCTTTTTCGAACCTTGAAAACAATACTAAATATGTGTGGCGAAGCTAATAGTTCTATAAGTTTCCGCTAAAGATTGGTGTCTGTTTACTTATCAGGAGTTTTTTTGCTTCAAATGAAAATACTTTGCAGAAGTTTTTACGCCAGAGAATAACCTCCCCCCACATTTATTTAGTTTTTTTTTTTAACGCAGATGCTGATTGGTTTTGATGTTAGTCTTCCTGAGAATTAATAACTTAATTTCATTATTATTTAAACAATTTTTTAAGCCAGTGTAGCTTCTGAGGCTGTTGACATTGTGGTCTTTTTTGCTTTGCATAGAAGCCAAACATAAATCTTTCTCTCTGCATTCTCTCTGTCATCAGTTTTGAGTCTTGCAGACATATTGTATTGGTTTTAGGGCTGGGTTTGGATCATTGTAACTTGTGTGAAGTCTTTTCGCTGTATTTCTAGCTTTGTTTTTAGGGTGGTTATCCTGCTGGAAGAGGAACCCTTTTCCTATTTATATTTGTTGCAGCTCCTATCAGGTTTCCTCCAGGAACTGAACTGTATTTGCCTTCATTCATCCTCATGTTGACTCACAATGCTGCCTCTACCATGTTTCACTCTCAGGATTGATAGTACTTATGCAGTGGTGTCTTTGCATGAGGTCTCCTGTCCTTTATTGTTTCCTGGCTCTACATATGTAAAGGAATGTCTCATTACCAGCTCTCTGCAGGGATTCACACCCATGGCTTTCTGTTGTCGGTGTTCCAGAAAGGCCTAATTTGTTAAATGCATGGTTAACCGTTGTCCTGTCATCAGATTCTCCCACCTGAGCTGTGGTTTCTGTGATTGGTGGATTAAGCAGCGCACCAGATGTCCAGACATGGAAATATTATTCATAGAAAAACAGAGCAGCCACATTCATACAGAGATGAATCGGGACCCGTCGCTTTGTTGGAAGGCATTTGGTCGCACTGGATTTTATTTTGGGTTATGAAAGTAAATGGGGCTGAACGTATCACATCAGTCCAACTTAAAACTAGAATATTTTTTTTTCTTACTTTAACTAAGTACATTAAGTTGTGGACTTTACTGTCGTAGAATGTTAACTGAAAGGACTTTGGAAGGAATTCGTTCTATGAAAAATCTGCTTTGTAATGTTCCTTTTTTTCCCTTTGCTCTGCAGTCTTTCTGTTTGTACTCTGCCTCATTGAGAGGAAGCAGGACAGCCCCCAGGGGGCGACACGTTTGGCTAAGTTTGGGCCCAGAGAGCTCCTCAGCCTCTCTGTGATCCAGAAGAGATGAAAATGTGTCGAAGAATGTGTTTTGACAATATTCCCACTTCTGTCTCCTTTTTTTCTGTCTTTGTTGCCTCCCTTTCAGGTTCCTATCGTTCCTGTAGTCTTCTCCTCCTACAACAGTTTCTACCTTCGAAAAGAAAAGCAGTTCAATTCAGGTAACCCCGCTTTAAAAGTTGCTCAGTACTTCTGCACATGTTTACACGAATTAATGTTAATATTTGAGGTTTATTTTCTCTGCAGGAACCATCAAGTTGAAGATCCTTCCAAAGATTGAGACAAAGGGAATGACCTCAGAGGATGTGTCATCTCTGTCCGACCTGTCGCATAGCCTGATGCGTACCGCGTTCCTGGAAATCTCTGACTCCGTACCCCAGAGCAACGGGCCCCTAAAGCACTGAATATTGGCCCCCGCCACCCCTGAAGGAGACCCCCCAGCCGCCCAAGACCTCTCTGCTTTTGCCAAGTTTGTCCCGCGGCCCGCCCAGGAAATGACACGGGGGCGTATTTGTCCTCGTCCAGCGAGCCTCTGGCCTCAATCGTACAGCTCAGTCAGTCCTGACCCTCGGCGCCGCTCTGCTCGGCGCGAGCGGAGTGACGGACGGCAAGCCGAACAGTATGGATGTGTCGCTCATGCATGCCTTTCAGATGACTCTGTCCACCTTCACTGTAGCTGTGTACTTTGGCTTCATCGTCCCAGTTAATATTAATTCTTTTTCCTTTCTCTCTGCTTTTGTAGCCATCTGACTTCTGTTAAACACATAAACTTTGGCTGTTTTTTTTTTTTTTTGCGGGGTAATCATAACATTGCTAGATATTTATTTGCTCCTATCAGATACCCTTATTTCATTTGGTACCCCATCATCTGTCTGCTTTTTAATGTCCTGAGACATTTCTGCATTCCAGTCTGCTTAAACGGCCAATGGAGCGGGATCTCCATGAGAGGTAGAATGAGCAGAGGAGACGACACGAGTTCAGTTCTTCTGTCATATCGGCTGAACTGCGTCAGAAAGCAAGGATTGCAAGATGCCGTGTTTAACAATCGCACCCCATCTGTGATAGATGAACAAGCTTAGTAAACTGATCGGTGTTCTGTGTTTGTGGTCTTTCCAAAGCAGCAGAGAAAAAAAGAAAACTTGGCGCTGCGATCAGCCGCAAATCTCCTTTGGCTTCATTTGCTTTGTTGCTGTATTTATTATTTCCCCATAGAATTAGATTCTTTTTTTTTTCCTCCTTGCTTTTTAAAAGCAATGGCTTTTCCTTTCCTTAGGAAAAATCCAGAGGACATATTTAAGATGTCGAAAGGTGACTTTGTGTCTTGAAGTGATGCCGTTTTAGCATTACAGTTCCAAAGTGCAAGCTACCTGCTGTGCCATGACATTTCCTATAAAAATTCAAAGCAATGTTTATTAATGACCTTCTTTTCCCAATAATATGAAGCTGATCTAATCGACTAATTATCTCGCTTGATTAGCTGACCTGTACTTAGATAACAATTTAAGTTGAAAATGTATTTTGATTGACTGAAGCAAGTTTTTCCTTCTTTATTTAAAGTAAATTTTAGTTGGGATGTTTTTGATCTAAGTTATGGCTGAACTTCTCTAGAGAATTGATTGCATTATTTAAAAGAAATTGTGAAGATTTTGGCCTTATGTTTTTTTTTTTCTTGGCTTTTCTGTATTTTTTTTTTTTTTTGTCGTACTGATGCTAACTTCTAACCTCCTCAAACTGAGTTCCTTTATTTTTACATCCAGGTTTTACTCACTGCCTTCACACTGTCACTTGTTTGGCTCATCAAACACCATTTAAGAATGTACTGCAGGGTGTAGGATCTTTTTGTTTGTTTTTTTGCTAAAATACCTCTAATTTTTTAACAACCCCTTAAAGATGAGTTTTTTTTTTAAAGAGTAGCAGATCTTTCACTTGAACTACCTCAAACGAGGTTTAGTTCCTGTTTAGTTTTTGTGTTTAAATTTAAACAAGAAGCTATTTTCAGGTAATTTTCTAAACCCTTCTTTCTGTAAAACCATGACATGTTTTCTCCTTCTCACATTGAAAAGTGGCTTATAGAAAATTGCCACCATATCCCTGTTTGTATTTATGCAAGAAGGGAACAGAAGTCATTGGATTCCAAAGTCCCTTAGCACTCTGATTAATATGTAAAACAGAAATTAAAAGAATGCATTTTTTTATTTTTATTTTGTAGAAGCTCAACAGTTTTTTTACAAGCTGGTTTTCAAAGGAAGACATTTCAGAGTGAGGAAGACTTTGACTACAGGTGCTGGAAAATTCTCCTTAGACCAGAATTAATGGACCTTCCACAGATCCTATTGGATCTTAAAATAATGATGAAAATGTATATTATTTTTATATACCTTGGTCCAAAATTTTTAATATTTATCCTCCTGACAGACCAAATTTCAGTTTACAGGTAGACTCCATCAGATTTTTAATTTAAATGTTCAAAGATTTACCTTTAGAAGAAAAACAAGCCCACAGCATCACAAGTGTGGGGGGGTGGGGCGCTCCTACACAAACCGGTGTTATGTAGATACTCTGGTCTCTGGAATATTTATGGAAGCTGTTGGTGCCGGGGTTAAAATAACCAACTAATTCATAAATTAAAGATTTTGAGTTTGGAAAAGCTTTTAGTAAATCTTTATTTAAAGGTGCCAATGTAACAAGCAGGGTGCTGTTTGGTTCTGCTTGGTTAGAGGAGGAATGTTCTGTACAATACAGCAGGTTTAGCTCCTAGAAGATGTTTCTTTACCCTGTAGATTTTATACTTGTTCACAGTTCATCAGAGGGACTGATCCATGGATTTATCTAAACATAGAAAGTCTCTATTCTGCTAATCAGGTAGATTTTAGGGATGTATGTCACTACTAACAGTTCTACTGATTAACAGTTTTCTTCAGTAGTTTAGATCTGATTGTCTTTTTCTTTGCAAGTATTCGTTCTATGCTGCAACTTATCCAAATGGTTAAAAGCACTCTACCAAACTGGGCTATTCCAAAAATGGGGAATATATTATGGTTTATATTTAAATGATCAATTTCCAGCTTATTTCCTGGTTTTATTTGACAGCTTTTGGATTTTATTTGTGTCTTGATGTCGATGCAGTCAAGTCTGCAACAAACTTTGTGTTCATTCTACAGGCACTTCTTTATAATTAAAGATCATCCCAACCTGATTAAAGCACTTTTCCTTCTGGATTTTGAAATGGAAAAATATAAATATATATATATATACCTATATATGTTTTTTCTCTTTTTCTTTGTAACCAAAGTGACATCCAGATGCGTAGCTGAAATGGAGCAGAGATCCTGCAGAGCCTTGTGTGAGTGATGTATGTATGATCTGTTGCCCTGTTTTGCGTTGCAGGAAAATAAACTTTTTTTTTCTTACCTGTCTGTCCATGGAAGTTATTTTTCTTTCAATCTTTTTGAGAAACTGAGCAACTGATTTTAGACATGTATACCACACTAAAGAGTGTTATTATACCCCTCTAGCTGAGTAACATGAAAATAAGAACCATCTTTAACTTAATCAGCAAAACCTAAAGTTATGTTTTTGGAAAATAACGGCAGTCATCCAGGGAAACTTTTTGGGAACGTCTGTATGATTAGTCTGTTCCTAAGGGCAGTTGTAGATACTGATGTTGATTGTAAGGGTTCAGTTGTACATTTATCAATTTAGAAAACATTTTTTATTAAAACTATGTAATTCCCATTTTTTTAAAGACTTAAACTTGAATTTTCATCTGAGACAGTGAAAAAATATTAAAAATTCTGAGATAAATCTATTAGTTTCTGACAAATTCTAATTATATATATATATATATATATATATATATATATATATATATATATATATATATATATATATAGCCTCTGAGTTTGTAGTTAAGATTTCTATTAAAAAAAAAAATAATATAATAGACTCCTTTATAATAAAAAAAAACAGGGATTTTGTAATTATAAAACGTTTTTCTGCATCCCCTTTGTACACATTGTATAGTATTTAAATTTGATTCAGGATTTTTTTGTTCTTTATATCTTTACCTCTTGGTAAAGATCACATGACATCAGATCACAGATCTGTTGCCTCAGACTTTATCCGTCTGATTATGCAATCTGTGCAGCTCAAATGCAATATCTAAACGAAGTTTTTAAGTAAGGGTCAGGGTTACCTTGACCAACCACGCTGTTATCACTGCAACAACTGTACTCACTGCCATAAACCCAGGTTACTAAAGGTTGAAATGGTTTTGAGGACACTTATGGAAAAAAGGAAAATAAAAAAAAATTCAGCTATGACTTTTTTTTCTTGTTTCAAAATACCATTTGGTGCTTTAAAAATCTCATTAGGACATTCAATTTAAAATAAACTTATTAATCCCATATGGAATATGAAATATAGCTTTTAGATGTTTCTTTGAGTTATTGATGTAATACCCGTCTTTCTTAAAGCAGATCTAGAGAGGCTGCATGAATGGGGCCCGCTCCCTCGCTCAGTGGTGTCCTGTGTCAATCCAGGTTTAGTTAAGGCAGCTCACTCAGCCCACAGATCTCAGCACATCAGGCGACATCAGGATCAGCCCACGTCAGCTGATAAGCTCTAGATAACCGTATTCAGGCCGGCCCACATTTGCTCCAAACCTTAACCCAGCTGGGGGACTTTTCCTCTACAGTCGTGTGGTATTTTTTCCAGCAGTGCTGGTTAGTTTACTGTACCTTGGAGAAGTATTCATACCCATGCTTCACATTTCAGTCACATACTTCTGTATATGATGGAGCGCAAAGAGAAGCTCTGGTCTAGAGTTGAACTATTCTAGCATAGAAATGTATTAAACTAGTATTACTCATTCATGTTTCCAGAGCAACTTTTTCTGTCTCATGACTAAAGGCTTTCTCCTCGTCCTGCTCTTGCAGTTTGCAACTCATAGCTGTGCGGTCACTAGATTATCTCACCTGAGTGTCTGATTTCTGCAGCTCCTCCAGTGTTAACATGGGCCTCTCACCCTGCATATCAGATATCCTGCCTCTCATGACTGATGGATTTAACAGGCTTCTGTGTAATGTTCAAAGCTTGGGGCAGTGTTTTATTAATCCTCCTTAAACTTGTCTGTAGCTTCCTATCTGCCCGCTCTACTGCTGTCCTTGGTCTAAGGCTGCTGTCCACAAATCTTCACAGTTTGATGTTAAAGTTGTGCATTTTTAACATTAATATGTCTTGGATCATGTTGAATCCTATTTAACCCTTTATAGGGCTCTCAGTGAAACACTTTGAAAATCTAAATTTCAAGCCAATAGTGTTATTGGAATCCAAGACATTTGTAACATTCAAAAAACATGGATATTTTGATGGCAAAATGAATGTCAATGTAATAACAAGAAATGTCAACTTGCCCAAATAAAGAAACACTTTTTTTTTTTTGGTACTACATAACATTAGAGGCATTGATGCTGATAGTGGCACTTACATTTTTTAGTTTATAAATCTAAATATAATTGTTAATTAGGCTTATTAATTTTTTAACTTTACTTTTTAATTTTTCAATTAGCTTTATACCATTTCATTGACTTGTTAACCTTTTTTTTTTCAACTTAATTTCCAGTAGGTAATATATCATTCAAGGGCTCATCTAATTGGTCAAATTAGATGTAA
The DNA here is from genome assembly GCF_000732505.1 of Cyprinodon variegatus. Classification (NCBI taxonomy): domain Eukaryota; kingdom Metazoa; phylum Chordata; class Actinopteri; order Cyprinodontiformes; family Cyprinodontidae; genus Cyprinodon; species Cyprinodon variegatus. The sequence continues at coordinate 185,501 of NW_015151457.1, read as the reverse complement.
GGGGGACGCGAGGGATCAAAAACAGTAACTTGCCTTATAAAGGGTTAATCATGATAATTACTTGGGGAAAAAATGGAAATACTTGAAATTTTATTGTATTTTTGATTGAATTATTTCTGTTGTTGTATAATTTATGATTTCTATATATCGAACCTGCTGTATGTTTTTATTTTTGCACATTTTTTTTTTGCATTTGGAACAACGTAAAAACCACAATATATTTCTGCTGTAATTAAACTGCACACTAGTTTATATTATTACTTTAATCACACAAATAAGAGACTGTAAAAGGTACAGAGCTGCATTAAGTTTATAGTGGGAATGTTTATGATCAGACCATTGCAGTATTGATTGCAGGGCCCAAAAATCAAAGATGGCTAAGGGCCCTGTAAGTGTGGGCAGGCCTTGCTCTAAGGTTACAAAAAATAGCTTAATTTATGCTTACGTTTATATCTGACAAATGCAAGCCACACTTTTCAGATGTTTCTTTCTAAAACTCCATTGAAAAAGAAAAACTTTTCTTTGACTAATGCAGAACTTTGTGTTGCTTTGTCACATAAAAACATTTTGATAAATAAAATGTGATAGTATAGAATGTAATAGTATGCAACCAATTATGCTAAATCTGTATAGATGTTTCATTAAACATTAATCTGTGTTTGTACTGAGAGAGCACGCAGGCAGCGTTTTTGGATTCAAACTTTTATTACAAAACCGTTACAAAACTAGAAGCACTTAGGAATGCCTATGAGTGATCATAATTTAAATAGATTAAAATAAAAAAGATGTGTGCAAAGGCCCCAGGGCGAGGAGGGGGCCCCTGACATGGGAGAAGCCGACTGCTCTGATGCACATGGCTATACGACCGACACAGGGAGGCGATGAAGCGCTGCAGCCGACTCCTGCTGCAGGTACCGTTGCAAAATCAAGACCCAGGATGAACAGAAACCATTCTTTTAATTTCTTTTCTCTCCTTTTTTTTTTTTTTGGAATGGTGTGAAGAAAAATCTCCGAAACGTTTGTGCGGTGCGTGCGTCACAGCATAATAATGAGATGATTCTTGATGCGTGGGCTAATTCTCCTGACAAGAACCTAAAAAAAGAAGAATATGGAAAGAGTTACAATGGTGTTCATCGTTAAAATAGAAAAAATGCATAATCAGAAGAAAATACATTAGATTTGAAGATTAAAGAAACATTTTGGGGCCCCTCCAGAGTGGCAGTCCTCCCCAGCACAGCTGTTCTGCTGCCTCTGGAGACATTCTAACAAACCAAAAGCTTTCAAGGTTGGATTTTTTGAAAGCCAGATGAGTAATAATAACCATTAAAAAAGTTTTATTTGGATAACTTTTGACTGATTGTTTGAAATATATGAAACCTTTAAAAAAAGAGTAAATATTTTTGGTCCCTAGATGACATATTTGGCAGCAAAACATCTGGACACATTTGAACTGACTCCTATTTAATTAGATTAAAACTTAAGAGCAGATACATCACTTTGCATAGTTTTATTTGACTGTTTCACACAACCTTTAGAGCAAGACATTATGACATTAAATTCTCAAGATTTAATCATCCTATTATTTTATTATTTATACATTATGGATGAAAAGTATTACATTATTTGCTATCGTTACATCTCAGATCTTAGGGGCCATTTTGAGTCCTCCTTTCATGGAAATAATTTTGGAATTTATGAGCACAAGAAGCAATCAAAAGTCAACATTTGGTTGCTCACATGTGCCCAGACGCTCCTCTAGGAAGCCTATCTGCTCGCTGAGGGAGTCGATGCGGTCCAGTTGGCGGAAGGAGTGGGTCAGCAGGGTGGTTTTCTCTGGGAAGTTCTCATCCAGCGACAGCGGGAAGAAGCTACTGAAGGGCGCCAACACCAGCTGCAGCTTCTTTAAGTAAAAAGGATAAAAGATTGTTCACTTAGAGGGATAAAAAAGGATTTTATTAGGATTTTGTACATGTATAAAACGATCAGGTTCCTCTGGAGCCGGTTTGGATGCCTTTCGCACCTTTTCAAGGATTTCCACTCTGTTCCTCAGACTCTGGACCTCCTCTGTGACGTTCTCCGCCAGAGTGAAGCTTCCTCCTGAGGAAAAAACCCCCCACAAATGAATCACTATATATTGTGTGTAAGTTCAAGCTGTGGTTGGCAGGGGGTTAGACTACAGACAGCAACATCTTAAAATCAACAAAAAAAACTCTAATGCATGAAAATTAAGGGAATTTCCGTCAAAGGTAGAGGAAACCTACACGTTTTACCGCTTTAGAACGACAAACTTAAATCTATTTTTTTGGGATTTAATGTGAATTGACCGACAAAACTAGTGTATAATTGCAAATTTTATGGAAAAGATGCAGGGACATAGTGGAGAGACAGAGAGACCAAACCCACTTGGTTTGGATGGAGAGTAACTATGAACATCTGCCACAGATTCTCCTTTGGATTTCATTGTGAACTTTCACTGGTCACTTCTAACTTTATGGGCTTTGATCCAGAGCGGGGAGTCCCAGCATTGTGCTGAAAAAAATGATCCTGATCTGCTTTACATCCTCCTGCTGG
>NW_015151457.1:148520-182226 GCF_000732505.1 Cyprinodon variegatus | reverse complement strand
GAAGGGGAGATGTTCAATCTCTCGTAGATGTGCTCCACAGTAAAGAAGAATAAGTTGAGAAACACAGAAAGGAGAAAAAGAGGAAAGGATGGGGGGGAGGGGACTTCTTGGGTGCATGACCCCCAGCAGACAGAGTTGATGGAGCTGGAATCAGAGCATAAGTGTTAGCCAAGAAGAGAGTGAGGTAAAAAAAAAAAGGAATAAAAAGGCGGAAAAGGCTGAAAATCCCAAACACAATCCAAGACTCTTGGCAGAGAGACGTCAGACTTCTGAGCATCTAAACCCTCTGTTTACATTCTGGATCTCCATCAACATCCCTTCCGACATGTATATGGGAACAGATATTTGAAAGCCGTCTCTGGAGCGAAACGCCTCATCTGCATCCAAGCTCCAAGAGCAGACACGCTCCTTTTAACAAACAGCTCCTCTAAGGGATCTCTACGTCATCTTAGACCTGTCATATTTGCTGCTTTTCACCCCGTCCTCTGTGCATTGTTCGCTGACTCAGCAATCCATCACGCCGCCATGGAAGGTGAACTTTTGGAGCTTGTGGTCAGTTTCCAGGAGAAAGTCTGATAAATGGAGGGGAGTTTGGAGGAGGGCCTTGGAGATTTGGCAATCTCTCATTTATGCACAGATTCTTTTTTACTTTGAATGCAGGAGACAGCACCCCCCACCCCCCCCCACCTCTTCCAAAAAAAAAAGCAAAACAAAACAAAAAAAGAGTTTTGATTTCACAGTTAGGTAACTCACAAAAAAAAAGTCCTGAAGCTGAAAAGAGCCGGGAGAAATGACGCAGAGGAACGTTTGCATGAAGGTTTTTCTTTTTCGGTGCATAATTTCCCCAAAGAGCAATAATGCAGACTTGGAATCAGACTTTAAAGGAAAAATCCTGAGGTCAACAACATTAGTAGACATAAAGCAGGGTAAGAGGGGGTGTGTGTATTGTTTTGTGGCCACATTGCCTAGCAGAGCTATTCACGAGGACTTGAACTGTTTCACATTTGCTCACAATAATCCCCTCAACCCTATTTTACCTAAATAAAAATCTAATGTATTTGTCCGTTGCCAGAAGTGAGGATATAGAAAGTAAACAACAATCATTTGCTATCGACTAATATTGACTCCAGCTGTTTTGTTAAAAACCTCAGAGGGTTGTTAGAGCATCTTAGAGAACAAACAGCATCTTGGAGACTGAGGAACACAGCAGACAAGTCAGGGAGCCCGTAGAAGAAAAACATGTTGAAGAAAAAAAAATACAGCTATTTTTACAATCCATACCAGAGGTGGGTTAGTTCCACAGAATTATATGCTTGTCTTCGTTAAAGAATTTTATTTAAAAACTTAAGACAGTTCAAAATATGAATCTATACTCTTATTTTTTTTATTTTTTTTTAATAAATGGCCCCTGATTTTTTTTTTAAGATTTTTTAACCCTTTTCATTGTTTATGTGATTGTCTATGTTTTTGCTAATAAATTTCTGTCAAACACAAGAAAAAGGCTTCCTTAGAGTTTAGGACAAAACCTAAATTTAAAGGTCTGTGGAGGATTTTTGCAAATTTTTGAAAAGACCCGCCCTCTCTCCTTAAAAATAAATGCACATGCACAACACTGTACCCGCTCCTGAGAGGGAATGCCTGTTAATTGTGTGTGTGAGAGCGTGCACAAGCCCATTTCTCCTCGTGCACACTCTGTTTAAAAGTTGCTGTTTGCATTGCTCATACAAGCTTACTTTCCAAAAGAAGATTTGCAATTTTTCCACTATGTTAGACTCTCCACCGAAAATGGGAAAACTTTGTTATGTAAACATATCACCAGAATGATTGACAATTAGGGGGGAAATTATTTTGATGATCCATCCGGAGAAAGACCATCCTCCACTATACCTTTAAGGAATGTGGACTTCATGCCTAAGCCTAATTCATTCCCCAGCGGGCTTAGCCTAAACCTGACGTTATGGATCAGAGACCTAAACCTAAGATCAGTGGATTTATTATGACTTTGATTTTGGATATAAACATGACAGCGTCTGCAGTACGGTACCATTGTCATGTCTTGGGGATGCTTGTCTTAAGCAGACATGGAAGCTGGGCAGAGGTGATGAAAGGATAAATGGACCTGATGGAAAGACTTGATACTGAGACAGAGGTTCCCCCTCTAGTAGGACAGAGACCCTAAAGAGAGCCAGAGCTGCATGGAAAGAAGGTTTAGTTTGAAGCATAATCATGTGTTAGGGTGGTCCAGTCAAAGTCCAGTCATTAATAGGAACATGAGTAGAAATTCCCCATCAAATCTGTCTGACTTTGAACAATTTCTGTTACCGAAACGTTGCTCTGCCTTAAAAGTGAGGAAGATTAAACACAATTGATCTTTTTTTCTTTTTTTCCCCCCAGAAATGTGTTGAAACCCACATATCATTTTCGTTCCACTTCATAATTACGCACCACTTTGTGTCGATCCATCACTTAAAAGCCCAATAAAACACACTGCAGTTTGTGGATGCAGTGCAATAAACGTGGACTAAACACTTTTCCAAAGCACTGACAGACGCGAGAAGAACAAATACAAATAAATGTTTGGTCTAACGAGGAGGCGAACATTTCTGAGGGAACTGATGGAGTGTGTGGGGTGGAAATATGCCTGTATTAGCTCGGGATCTGGATTAAAGGCAGATGTTTGCTTCAGCAACAGGACTCACAGTCATTATCAAAGTCCAAATGATCCGAGTCTCACCACATGGAGCCAGCCTCACATAACACCAGTCTGGAGTCGGCACCAGTCGCAGTGCATTATTACTCACGGTACGAGTTGAGAGTGGCATAGCGCGTACCAAAAGTAATAATGGACCGCGAAGCTGGTCATGTTTTCTTCTTCTGTGCTGCTGCAGAACGTTGACACATGTAACTTAGGCTCATGCATGCATTCAATGCTCATTTACCCGCATCAGCGTGGCTCCCTGCAATCTGGTTGGGAGTCTGAGTAGGAGGAGGAGATGGAAGCTGGTGACAGGAACGTCCATCTCCAGCCAGTCTGAAGCCATCCCTGCAGACACATCTGTAGCTTCCAGCTGTGTTAACACACAGCTGGGTGCAGGGCTGCCACCCACTGCACTCGTCAACATCTGTCAGCCAAGAAATCAAATAAATCAGTGGGTGCGCTTATGGATTTTTGTGAAGGTGGAAGTGGTTTATTTTCAGCATACCGTTTTGGCACTGCTGTCCCGTCCAGCCAGGAGCACACGCACACTTATTGGGCTTCAAACAGGTTCCACCGTTAACACAGGGTTCTGCACACAGAGCTAGGAAACACATCAAAAGTTATTAATCAGCCCTGATTCATGATCATTACTTTAAATGATTTTAACCTTTATAGGGAAACAAATTAAATTTCCCTCTGACTCCCACTGTTGTCTGCTATTGCTTATTTTATTGTTCAGCCTCTAATCAGACCTTTCGTCTGAAGATATGAAAAAAATTAGAGGTGGGTGGACTATTTTATTTTTTTTATGTATGTATCATTTCCTATCAGATAATACTGAAAACAATTGCAAAACAGATCTGATTTATATGGAAAACTCTAACTAAAAATATTCAAAGTTCACTTTAAACTCCCTTCAGCTGCTAACAGTCGACTTGCACATGTCTGTATGTTGTTCAATTTGCTCCCCCGTTAGTGATGTAAGACCTACGAAGAACCAACTATATAATACAGAACTGTGTTTTCTTATTTTCGTCATCCTTCAAATGTTTTTTTATATTACTAAGATTTTTATTTCTTTTTTCCTTATTTCATATATGCATGTATTTCCTTAATTAATCAATAGCACTTTTTCATACATTCCTAGCTATGAGACGTGCTCCATTAAAACAGATTGATTTATTTTATTGGTAATATATGGTTTTAAATCCATTTATTAAACTACATTGCTATTTAAACTCATTGAAAATTTTTACTTTTCAAATTCAGTCTACTAAATAAAGTCATAGTTGACCTAAATCAATAAAACACGTTTTGAACTGATCAGATATTTTGCCCTAAGAGCAATAATCATTGTGGTTTGTGCTAATGCTGAATGTAAACTGTTAAAGTACCCTGATATTCTTTCATTCTGAATGGTTATTTATATTGGAGAAAGAGAACAGCAATTATTTTCCTGTGTGAAACATGTCCAAAGAGCAGCACTTTTCTGGTCAGAGCAGCTGCTTAAAATAAGAATGAGTCTACATTAAAATGCGATCCTTAAACCACTGAAATAATTTGTTTTAGTTGTTTTAATAAAGGCTGTTGGTCTGACCAGAAACTCTTTAAATGTTTCAGTGTCGACAAAAGAGCAAAACAATTGGCGGCGAACCGCCTCCAGTCTTCATTTCGGCGGTGTCCGAACATCTGTCCTAACCTATCTTTTTTTTTTAGGTTTTTACAGCGTTTTTTAAACACTAAGCTGACAGCAAAGGGGGTATGAAAGCAGGGGAGAGACATGCGGCAAAGGACCACAAGGTGGATTCGAACCCGGGTCGGCCACGTCGAGAACTAAGGTTTCCATGGGTCATGCGTGCTTAAAAAACTGAACGCCCATGCCTGCGCCGTCTTTATTTGTCGCCCCTGCTGGGTAGCGACAGTGTGCCGCTTTGGCAGCTAATATCTGATTGTCTAATGATCATGATCACTACTTTTCAAGGTGCATTGTGGGAAAATTCAAGTCCACTAGACGTATGGCTTAACCATTATAAAGTACCCTATATATTGATTAGGGTGGACATTCGGACACTGCGTTCCTGTTTAAAAAGCCTAGAGCAAACCTGACCGTTTTACAGCTACATTATATTGTGTTTCGACAATGAAAGATATTTTAAGGCGGTAAAAATGCCAAACTACCCGTTAGCTGCAGCTGACTCTGGATTTTGGCCAAATGAAGATAGAGGGAGAGTAAAACCTTTTATCAGCATTTCACTTTTATTTCGGATACCTTGGTTGCAGTTGTGTGAGTGAAATCTCCGCCAGCCGGGGCAGCAGTCTGGGTAGAAATGCGAGGCTGAAGCGATTCTGCTTACCAGCCGGTAAGCCAGGGAGTACGTAGTTCTGTGGAGGTGACAGAGTCAGGGGTTACAGGTCATTTGGAGAGTAGCAGGACCTTCTGTCTGATCAGATAAATAGACGAGAATGTTAGCATTCAGTGGAGCAGACAAACAAGGGATTTTGGAAGAAGGTGTCAGGGATGAGAAGAGGGCAGAAATGATGCAATGTCAGATCTGTTATCTACTATTCTGGCTTCAGGCTGTTGAGAACATGGTTTGTTTGTTTTACCAGAGGAGGGGGAATTAAGAGCAATAAATTGAGGCTAAATCTAGAAACTGGAGACATGTGTGCAATAAGATCCAAGAAAACAGATCCAAAAAAAAGGGAAAGTGAGCTTTACTGAGAGAAAAAGTTAACAGGGATTAAAAAATGTGGAGAAGGTAAGGGGGCTGGAGAGCAGCTGGGAGGGTGCTAGTACGGAGAGTCCAAAATAAACAAGGCAGCGGTCTCTGCGGGCAGGCAGCTCATTTCCCGTCGTTACACAAAGTACTCGATATTTAGATTCCACTCAAACTATGTGCCACTGTGACCCACTTCTGTGTACAGTACGGATTTCTACGTGCGTGTGTGTGTTTTGGGAGAAAGGGAAGCTCATTTCACAACTGTTGCACCTTTTTCTCCTGCTCCGATGTTGTTTATACATGCGGACGTCTTGGTTTAAAAGCTGTTTTTAACAGCTCTGTGACCAGAGTATAGATCTTTTTTTCTTGCCTGGTGGGAGAGCTTGGTGAAAGTGTGAGCTTCTCACTTGTATGTGCTGCAGAGGCGATGGCCCTGACACAGGGTGATGTAGGGCTTGTGCACAGGCTGGGCGAAGGACTCTGTTGTCGTGACGACGTTGTGACGGAGGTCCTGCCCACATGTCCGCCTTCTGGAGCAAAAACAACAAAAATAGAGCAGGTTGAAGTTTACCCTTGCCCTTATTAAAAAAAATAAATAAATAAAAAATAAAAACTTTTTTACATCTTTTGTGATCTTGATCCCAATAGCATTGTCTTTTTAAAACCATCAGTGGCCTATGTGTCCCAGTTAAGAGCTGATCTTTGACCTTCCTGTCTGCACTTGACCCTTAGTTTAGTTTATTTTGGTCCTCACCCACCCCATTCCATAAATGACAGCCTATCCACTTCTAATCATCTGAGATTTGGCCTCTGGGAGAATGACCTCCTAAATGTTTGCATGTCATCTGGGAACGTCCCATTCAGGAACGGCTTCCTTAAAGCAAACATCTCAGGGTGAGGTTAGTGACAAAGTGACAGTCTATGATAAACGCAGAGATTTAGCAGAGCTTTTACCCATGATGCCCAAAGAAGTGGGGAGTGCCCATCACATGGAGGAAGAGGAGGGCAGAGGAGAGGAGCAGCTCTTGGTACATCGTCTTCCTCTTTCCCACGTTTCCCCAGGCTCAAACTCTTCCTCTGTGCCAATCGTAGGGAGGATGATGCAGGACAGAAGAGCGTAGCCAGATTGTTCACGCTGAATGTCTGTGGTGGCCCCAGCTACCTGTGTAAAAAGAAAAAGTTGTGATCAGTTAAACAGAAAATACGTTTTCCTTTTTCACCAGATGGAAATTCTGGAAAATGTTCTGCAGGAACTCAAATAGAATAGACTTCATTCCTGCAAAGCCACAGGTCATCCTTATCTGCTGTGAAGAGGGAGACTTGAAGAGAGACGGACTGAGCACAGCGAGCGTCAGCTGTGTTGTGTCTGAGCTGAGCGGGCGTCAGAGCAGAGTATTAAAAAGTTGAAATTAGTGCAGAGAGAGCTGTGGGAAGCCGAGTAAGCTTTCCATTTAGCACCGGATGGGGAGAAAAAGGTGAGAAAGAGCAGCTTTAATAGCTTAAAACGAACAGCAGGGAGTCTTCAAGTGACATTAAGAGAAGAGCTGAGTGCAGAAGATTCATTGGTGTGGGTCCAGAACCAGACTGGGATGAAACGTGTTCAGATGAAGGATGATTCTCTAGTAAATGGTAGGTTAAAGGGAATGTATGGAAAGCCTGGTGTGCAAAAAAAGAGAAAGAACACAAAAAACTGTATAAAACACACAAAATAAATAACATCATTTGCTTTTTTTTTTTAGAAAAAATGCTGAAGCTTTCTTTTTTCTTCGGCTTTCTAATAATGATGGTTATCATGTGTGATTTTTTTGTGAGATAAATTTAGAATGCTTCTGTTTTTAATGTATTTTCTGTTTTTATTGCAATCTTTTTTGGATTGTTTAGTTTGCAGAAAAGTGACAAACTCTAGCGCTGGATTTCTTAACCAGTTTACAAAGCTTAATTTTCTAGATCAAAATTCCAGTCCCCGATAATTAGTTTTTTGTTATATTTATATATTCACATTTTTATTATCTTTTTTTTTATACTAATGGCTGTTTAAATCTTTTTTTTTTATGTAGTAAGAATTTCTAAAAATCATAAAAAAGACCATACAGCATGGGATATGTTTCTTATATCATTTTGTTTTGCATTTAAATTAATTAAATACAATATTGTTATCACTACTGAGGCAGGTGACAGTTATAATATTCAACATGACGCTATGTGGCTGTAGCCTTGAACACTGTCCCAGACCAGCGGCCGGCAGCAGGTAGGAGCTGTAACTCAGCTAAGGGCCCAATGCAAGCTTAGGCCGGCCGTGCCCACACACATTTTCTGACTCTGAGGCAGGAGAGATAAACACCTAGATCAGCACATTCTGCACAGGATTATTAGAAAAAGAGACAAGACCACCTGTCTGTAGGGCCTGTTTTAACACACATATTAAACTCCTCGGGAATCTCACCCAGTATATTAAAGCCTGCTGAGAACAATCCCAGGTTATAAGACTGTGTAGCCTGACGGATGAGCATAGTTATCCTAGAGGTGATGCTAATCCTCGGATGACAGCGTGCATGTCAGTCTGATCCCTCCCTGCTGGCTACAGGCCCAGAGATAAAGTACATCTACAAGCCTGTTTTCATTCATAAAGCGCAATGGTGAGCAGCACTGTCAGAGCAGCAGAAGGCTGCTATGAAACAGTTACTAGATGTGAGATTTTTTGTACAAGTTGAGAGAAATTTACTGTAAGAGCCTGTGATTTAAAATGATGTTTATATTCATGATAAACATCACATGTCTGAGAGCATGGGTTTGTGCAAGCACAGACACGGGGCCTGCTCAGGGTTTAAAGGGGGCCCTAAGAGAGTTGATTAAAGGAGCCACTTCCACTTAAGAATCCATTCCCAAGCAACAAATTTTTTTTTTTTTTTTTTTTTTTTACAGCATTCATGTTTTAAGGCTACCAAGTGACCGCTAAACAAACTTTTCTTATGTGAATTATATAAATCATAATGTCTTTCTTTACAACCACTATGAGGCACATAACACACTACTATCTCTATGTAGAACTATTTTATAAGTTGTGCAAAACTGCTAAATAAAACTACGAAATGTAATATTAAATTGGTTTAAATCAGACAGTAGCACTCTAAATAGATATTTAAAAACAAAGTTTCAGATTGATCAAAACTTATATCTATTTGCAGAAAAAAAGCTTTCTTACACTGAGAATAAGCCAACTGATTGAATTATTCAAAACTAATGTATAATTCCTTATAAATGTTTTACTTTATATATAAGCATATCCTATCTGCTTTATGCAGAACTAACCCCCCCCCCCATAAAAAAAAAAATCATATAAATTCCAAGATAACTAGTTGTAGTTCTTAAAATGCGCCACTGGGTGGTGCTGTTTCCCAGCAGCAATCTGCACAGATTTGCGCGTCGGACTCACATCCATCATTTACTTCTCCGTAACTCTAACTTACGCCGTAAAGTGATGCTAAAGACTCCGAGAAACAAATTTGAACGGACAAAGGAAATACAAAATGTTTCTATAAGCTGAACATAGATGCCGCAGGCGGATATTTGAAAGCAGACACCATCGGAGCGCATGCATGGATAGGAAAACAAATTAACTACAAACCGTTCAGTTAACAATCAGCCTTTCCACAATTGTTGCCCATTAGAATAAAAAATAAAAACAATCCTTTGGTGAGGATCGCTAAAAACTAACCGCTTCACTAAAAAAAATCAGTTGTTCAGGTAAAAGTCCAGTGATAACAGTCCGCCAGCAGAGCTCAGACTGTCAGAGAGAGCATGGGGGGTGATGGAAGGACCTCCTTCCACTGCCTCAGCTGGGTCACCCGCGCGCTTTGGGGGGGACCCGCGCTGACGTCACGCTACTGACATTTTTTCGTCTTCCCACTTTTTATTCTTTTCCTTCAGAAACCCCCTACGCTTTACAAGACTATGGCAGGCCGTTTACATATTTATTAGAAGCCTGCCATAGACGCAGCATCGCTTTAAGGCTGAGACTTCAAAGAGTGACGTAATGTTCATTAAACGATCAAAGCACTTTAGATTTTATTTAATTGCAAAAATATTTTTGTTGCCTTTAGGGTTTTTGTTGTTGCTGCTTTTCTAAAGAATAATAATAATAATAATAATAATAATAATAATAAAACAATAAACATTGATTGTATATATTGTATTAATATAATAAAATAGTCTGAGAAGTAATAAGATTTATTTATGTAATTTTTAAATTTTTTTGTACAAAAGTGCCGAGCCTCTACCTTGTAAGGTGTATATAAATCTTTCAGGCAAGTCCTAAAATCTAATACAGCAATAGTTTTTAAAATAAACATTTGTCCTTTTAATGATTCATGAAAATGATGCAGTGCAGACATTATATAAGCAAAATATATATATATATATATATATATGTATGTGTGTGTGTGTGTGTGTGTGTGTGTGTGTGTTTTTAACAGTCGTTATTATTACAAATAAATGGATGCATAAAGAAAAGTAAAATATGTAATTATTTATTTCGTAAAAAAAGTCATTATCTTGCAAGGAACTTTAATTTAACACACTTAAGTATATGTTTTACATAATTATTAGCCGTACATTCATGAATATTTCATATTTTAGCATTAACCATGTAAATAAGTGGGCGGGGTCATCATTGTTATCCTAAATAGGTTTTAATCCTTTTTTTATTTATATATCTCTGCTTCTGTCTCCTTGAACCCCAGTCGGCCTCAGCAGATGGCTGCTCACACTGAGCCTGGTTCTGCTGGAGGTTTCTTCCTGTTAAAAGGGAGTTTTTCCTCTCCACTGTCGCTACAAGCATGCTTGATGTGAGGGATTGCCTTCGAGTCAATGAGTCGATGCAATCAACTGGTTTTTCTTACATAGAAAACTTTGAATCAACTTGACTGTATGATCTGGTGAACAGTAAAGTGCCTTGAGATGACATGTGCCGTGAATTGGCGCTATAGAAATAAACTGAATTGAATTAATAATTCCCCCTATTCAACTGCAACAATGACAGCAAGAAATATGAAATAAATAAATGACGTGTTTAAATTCAAATTAAGTTGAAATTTGATTATTAGTGTTTCATTATTGATAAAGATTTATAAATGGACGTTTTTATTAATTAGGTGTATTTATGACAATTAAATTTAAATTATTACAGCTATGAAAGCCTTTCATTACATACATTAAAATATAACGTAATGACTCAATAATTCTATTGACTCTAAAAATAAAAAGAGGAAAAATATGACAGATTCTTTATTCAAGGTATCTAATAATGAAACTTTGAGATTTTTCCAATTTGAGCATCAAAGCACGTATCTATAACTTTTATCCACTGTTTTACTAAACACACGAAAAATACATAAAAGTAAATGTTTGTTAACTCATGTATACATTGAGAGATGTGGGGTTTTCAGCTCTGATGCATTAAATGAATGAAAAAGAGGATAGGATTCTAGTATTCATCAGACACAACAGACTGAAGGCAAATGTCTTTGTTTTATCTCCATAATTATTCATAACTATTTATTTACTTTTTCTGCATATCTGTACTGAAGCCTAATGCATATCATTTGTAGTAAAAAGAAATGGGCAGATTTTCCAAAATCTGACGTTTTTAGTATAATTAAACCACATCTACTTCTAACCTTGTGTAAAAAAGCAAACTTGTTGAGTTAATGATGTCTGAGAGTGTAGAGATCTTACCCGGGCAGTATGCGTTCATCAGGGGCATGTGCGCGCGCAGGCTGTCTGCTGGCCGTGGGCGCGAGCCCCCAGACCCGTGGCTCAGAGGAGCTCTCCATGTTTCCAGTTTCTTTTTAAAGCTCAAGCTCAGTTGAGGCTGAAAAATGCAGATTTTTTCAAAAACCCACCCCTGCGACCAATTTGAGGTGCTCCCTGCGAGCTGGCTGGCGACAAATGAAATGTCTTTGGGCGTTTTTCAGTTGCTTTTTATGCTGCGCTTCCTGTGGAACGCAGGAATTGGATGGACAATCCCCAAACCGGACTTCCTGTGAGTGTTTGCCACTGATAAAAGCCCTCTCCTGCACAAACACTCTCCATCCTGCTGGAATCTGATTTTGAAGCATTTTTCGGCTCCTATTGTAGAGCTCATAATCTTGAAGGGGGCAAAGTGCCCTCAGCCTTCTCACCTCTTGCCCTCCTTAGGAGCTCAGCTGAAAACACTAGTGGTAGCCATTTATTGAACCTAGTTGCTTTATACAACCCTGCTGATGCATTAGTGGAACTGATGGCTGCAGAGCCCACATAGGCTCATGTTTACAACTGTTTGAGATCAAATCTGGGAAATTGCAGCTTGAAGTTAAAGAGCAGGAACGATAAGGAGTTTCTTTTCCCTCCCTTTCATTCTGTGCTTTGGTGCTACCCTCTTTAATCCTTGAAGTCGCCTATGGCTTGGTAAATTGGAAAATCCAAATTCGAAAAAAAAAATGGAAATATTGTGTAGATTAGTGCAATGCAAGGCAATGCTGTGATAGTTATGTAAGTTTTCCAACATATAAGAAAGATGGAATATTTGACTTTACCTTTCATGGTTGCAGAACTACTTCTTTCCTGTGTATTTACAGGTCAGACTTTTCCAGAACTCTTGAACTGTAAAAAAAAAAGTTACATTTGTACTTGTTCAAGAAAGGCTTGTTAAAAAACAATCAAGTCATTTCTCTGATTCCTCAAGCCACCCACCAAAAAAAAAACCTCCATCCATCTAAGAAACAGCCTCACCCTCTATGAAGATTAAAATAACTGGTACCCATAGCAGGATAAAGCCATTTGAAGTCTGTGAAAGGTTTTCAGGAGCCCATTTCCTTTGTTTGTGTTGTAATTAAGTAATGGAAGCCTGAGGAACAGTAGGGGTTCAGTTAAATTTAGGAAGGCCAATAATACTTCTAAATGCCTTAATGATTACTCAAAAGAACAAAGTAATAAACAAGCCATTATGAAAAATGTTGGTGATCTGGTGATTTTGTAATATTTATAAGTTGGAATGACTAGGAAAACAGTGCAGAGATTTAAAAGATAAATGTTTCTCCCACTGTTAAGCACATGGGTGGATTGATCATAGTTAGATCATTTTAAAATGTATAAATTCTGAAATCTGAGTAAATTCAAGCCTAAACTTTAAGAATTGTTGTATAATGCCTAGAAAAAAATGACACAAAACTGAGATTCTAAATGATAAAATGCCTAGTTAAACCCTTTCATATGTAAATATATTAATATTTACAGAATGTGAATGAAAAATATTTAGTAAAATGTGTGAAGAGGATTTTTTTATCATTTGACACAAGGTGAGTTGTTCCCTTGAACTATAAGGAAATGATACAGCTAGAGAAGGTCCATCATGAAAGAAAAAAGACAAAAGATGCACTGATATAAATAAAGATTTTAAAAAGAACACATTCATTATTTACATTTAACATATAATTTAACATAGTTAAAAATGATTTCAAATGAATGAAAGGTCAAAGTTTTAGAACCGAGAGTTACCTGGCTTGACTTGAAACTTGTCTGACTTGACTCAAAATATGGGCATTAAAAATTTTAGAGTTGCAAAACAATGACTTGGTCTCACCTCATTCTATCTTCAGAACGTCCCTAAATAAAATCTGGACGTGTCTAATTAAGCTTCAGTTGCTCTGTGGAGGCCTAAGGAGTTTGTTAGAGAACATTGCTAATCAATTAGCATTGTGAAGACAAAGGAGCACTCCAGAGAAGAAAGGGATAAAGTCAGTTTATCCCAATTTTTGAACATCTTAAGTCGGACCCATCTAAATTCTGATATGGGAAATAACTTTGCCTCAACTGTTACCTTTCAGAAGCACAGCTCTCATTCTAAATAAAAAGGCTGGACACAGAAGCTGTCAGTGAGCCAAGTCTAATGGAGCAGTAGAGACACACACCTAAGGAGGGAGAATCTGTTGTAGAAGTTTACATTAGTGTGTCATCCACAAATCTGGCTGCATGAAAAATCGGCCGTGAGAACCATCCATAGTTTGCCTTAAGCCATGTATGCAGCACAGAGATTGCGTAGAAGGTGGTGCAGTAGGATGACACCAAAAGTGAACCTCAAAGCCTGTCAAACACTATCAGCGATTGTATCAGATGTGCTTTGAAAAATAAAGCCAGTTCATGTTTATTAAACAACCACAGAAAGACCATGGTTTGGTTTAGCGATTCCTCAGGATATCACCCTAAACCAGGGGTCTTCAAAGTTTTCCGGGCCAAGGACCTCCACACTGATGGCGATGTGGAGCGGGGACCCCCTAATTATATATACTGTATGAAATTGTGTTCTATCAAACTGGTCCTATAGTCACTCTATTACAGATGGAGTCATATAACGAAAGTACTGTAATTTCTCCCTGGGATTATTAAAGTATTTCTGATTCTGATTCCTGGTTGATGGGACAGGTGTTGTGAATGAAATGGTGCCCAGATTGAAAGAGCTCCTGTGTGTCGCTGAATGTGTGCATTGATGACTGAAAGATATCTTCTGTCTCCATTTATCTGTTTACTGCAGTGTGTTGAATTAATTTTAATGTGTATTTATTTACTATGCCAATATGTGACCAGTGAATTTCTCCGCTGTGAGATCAATAAAGCTCATTTCATCTAATCTAATGTAATCTAATTTAAGGCAATTTCAATCAGTGGAAAAAATTGCAGGAGGGAATGTAAAAAAAAAAAAAGTTTAATCAACCAAAACTTTCACGACCCCCATGCAGTACCTCTGTGGGCCCCCTAGGAGTCGCGGACCCCCTGTTGAAGACCTCCACCCTAAGCCATAAACATAGACATGGTGGTGGGAGCATCATACCAAATGCAGAGCTGAAGGCTGAGGTTGGTATTCGCAATTCCAAAAATGTGTCAACAGAAGCAAAAATCCACAAATAATGAAATAGAGAAAAAAAACAGAAGACATCAGATAAAACTCACATGAAGGGCAAAGAAATGATGCAGGAGAACCTGTAAACAGTGATTGAACAGGAGGTGCATATTTGGGAGAGAGAAACAAGGACCAGGCTAATCAGCAGATTGGGAGCAGGTGTAGACAGAGGAATCTAGAAGGGAGCTAGGGGGAAAGGAGACTGACACAAGAGGGCAACAGACAGCAAACAAGAAATACATAAGAACTCAAATACATCCAGAAAACACAAAATAGGAATTAATCCAATAAAACTAGAAAACACAGAAAAAGTGCAGAATTATTATTGAGTTGTTTTCCTTCTAACCTGAATAAACTTAACTATTTTGCAAAGAATAATTTGGTTTAATTGTAGTTTGATTGACAAAGACCAGGGGGAAAATTATTTAAAATGCCAGCTTTTGTCTGCATGTCAAAATGATGTCTTATGGATTTTAAAGACTCATTAAAAGGCTGAATTCAGACTGACCCCCATTTTTAGGCCTTAAAAGCCTGTTTGGGGTGCAGCTCTCAGCATGTGTGAATAGAGACAAATGCTGCTCCTCCTCTGCCTTTAAACAGACTGAGAGATGTCAGACAACAAGGACCCACTTGTCATCCTGACAACACGTCCAACTGCTCTGTGTATGCGTGCAGAAAAACTTCTGCATTTATGCTAGAGATGGTTAACTTAATCTGACATCAATCATAAGTTAAACTGCCTCTTTTTGTGGGTTAATATTGAAAAATTGCTTAATACCGAGTCACATTTTATTCTAAACTTAGTGTTGGTGTTGAAGGTGGGCCAGCGTTTGGTCTTTTTTAAGCGGACCCAGCACGAGTGAATGCTGGATCTGGCAGTTGCTGCACACAAAGAGCTATTTTCTGAGCGATAACAAAGAGCCTACGTGCTGAGGCACCATGGGAACTTTCTACTTCAGGGATGCAGGTGAGCACACACCTTCCAGGCTTACGGCTCAGCCGGGACATGTCAGATCGTAGGATCTGAAACATCATGGGGGTTTTTTGAAAGTACGCTCCTCTTTACGTCTTAGCCTGCCTTTATTTTTTATTTTTTTATGCGAGAGCTTGTGTAACAAAGACCAAAGTTGGAGGGTGTGCTTCTTTAAAGAGCTCTTTTCATTCTTTGAAATCAAGACTTGGCCATACAACAAGCTACGTTCTGCAGCTCCAGCATTCCAGATTTGTCCCAGAGAAGATGCAGGATGGAAACGAGCCGAAGCAAAGCAGCGCTTCCTCTTTTGGAGGAAACAGGAAAAGGCTGGGGGAATGAGATTCGGCGGGCTGCACCCTTGGAACAATAAAAATCTCACCCTGACAGGAAAAGGATCTGCGTCAAAGAGGACCTGACAGATTTTACTAAAGGGCAGTAGCAGTGACCCTGGATGGGGCATGAACATTAGGGCAAGTATGCCCCTCAATAAATCTGAAAAAGGTAAAATGTTACATGAACTTCGCTGAACTAACAGATATAGTTATGCTAAGTGGTTCTGCAGCACTTCTAGATAAAAAATAGTAGTTTGCTAAAAGGAGATATTTTACTTTTTTATTCTGATTGGGCAGCAAAAGGTAACATATATCTGCACCAACAATGCAGAGTGACCAACACTAGTTTTGGCTTCATTTCAAACTACCAGTGCTGTTAGGGTTTGGGTTAGTAAGTCACTGTCTCATCGTCAAAAATGTAGATTGAGACCAAAGTTGTCTTGTTTAAAGTAACTGGGTCACCATGGAAACAATTACAGCTCCAAGCCTTTTGCACTTTCTGTGCGAAGGGTTCAAGGCTTCTTAGCCAAAAACATTGTTGCCCTGCTGAAAGAGGAACCTCCGCCTAAAGTCTCCTTTAACGCAGCATCACCCTGGATTAAGGTTTATCCTGCTTATTATTGTTTATGCGTTGTTTTGTTTTGCCACAAATAGATTTTTGCATTTGAGCCAAAATGCCCTATTTTGGGCTCATCTAACTAAAGCATCATCTTCCACATATCTGCTGTGTCCCCTACAAACAGGGCTGTTGCTTCTATTTACAGTACCTTCCTTTTGCCTTTTCCTGTTCTGTGAACAAGCTTAATTGTGGCTGAAATTTGCAGCTGATGGTGAAATATCTTCACAATTATAAACGTGAATATCCACAATCCTAAATATGTACACTTTTCCTTCTATCATACTGATAACAGGGTGATAAAAGGGACCTTATTAATTTTTTTTTACTATTTCAACTGTTGGCCTTTCAAATACCATTCAAATCAGACATAGCTAAGGTGGATATAATGTATTTAGCACAAGTTAGATGCTATCTTTGGAATAATGTTTTAATTACATATGAAAGCAGCCTCACATCTTTATCATTACCATGTTATGCCACATGTTGAAGTGACATAATGGAAAACAAAAAAAGGGATTAATGGTTTTTCATAATTATTATGATTGAGTACAAATTCTGATGTGAACATTTTAAGTTTGTCGAATCAAGATGTCCTTAAGGGAATCAGACTAAAACAGCCTGGATATCTGCTGTGATTCCAAAGCTGAACAGCCAAATGGGACATTCTGTCCTTCAAGGTCTGTCTGCCTCCACCAGCACCAGCGCTCCAATGTCTTCCTCCACTCAAGGCACTCACTCCTGCAGATCCACCCTGGAAATAACCAGAGTGCTCCCAGCGCTTCCTGTTCTGCAGGATGTGACTGAAAAGACAATCTACTTCAGGGTTAATCCCTGCACACTTTGAATGAAATGGAAGTGATCTACATGGCACAGTTGAAAAGATCTGTAAAATAAATAAACATGATTGAGAAGATGCAGACATGTTTATTGCCATTGATTGCCATTCAGAACTAATACCAGTCTATTGCACAGTGCTACATTTGTATGGGAAGGGAATTTTTTTATGACTTTTTTGAGGGTGCACCCATTAAGTTTTCTATTGCATACCTATTTTTCTCCCCTCTGGTCCAGTGAACTGCTGAGCATAGTAGTCAAACATAACAATCCACGGCCATATTTCTGCATATGTGGATCAAAACTTAACAGACTGGTCAAACCAATGCTTGATTTTTCTACAAAAGAAAGAAATACCTTCAAAAGCAGTTTGAGATTTACAAGAAAACAGCGGAATATTAGCTTAATTATATTTACTTAAAAAAAAAAAAAACATCTTGCAGGGGACTGACATAACAACTGTTATTACATAGGTATGGTTCGGGTCTGTGATGCTGTGGGCCTGCTTCTCTGGCAAAGGGAATGGTTGAAGTACATCAGCACAGGAACTTTGAAACAAAAAAAATGGTGTTATTTCTTTTAACTTTTTTACTTTTGTCTGTGTTAGGATAATTATTATTGATGATGTGTGCGTTTACTACACACTAATATTACCTGCCTGTTGAGTGTCAAAACTAATGTTTTCCCCAATAGTTTATCTAATTAGGACAGTTCCTCTGTCCGGATGTACAGTTATCATCTTCATTCTGTACATGACAAAGATTTGGGAATGGAATGAGAGCGATGTCCTTCAGATAAGAGCAAAGTGTTATATTTTGATAAGGTACTGTAGGAGCCATGGATGTAATGATGTGATGATGTGACAGACTGTACCGGTAGTTGTATAAAATGCTTCTCTTACTGTGAATAGTGGCCACTTCATGAGATGTGAGCCCGATTGGTAAGCGCTGCCTTCTGTAACTCTAAGAAACTTCTCTGATCTGAGTAAGATTATAATTTCTATCAAAATTTGTTGTCATGTTTCGTGGTTATTTGATACATATAAATTATGAACTGTCATTTGAAGAGTTTGACCTGAGTGATCCCTTTTCAGGAAAAAGAATTGATGGGAAAGCTTCAAGGTGTAAACACAGAGCTTTCCTTTAACATCTGAAAATACATCATAGAATGAATCTTAGCAACAAAAAATATCAAATTACCAAAATCTGTGTAAATGTGATGAAACATAAATTTTTTAAAATACTATTTTTCCATCCATCCATCCATTTTCTTTCACACTTATCCCAAGCGAGGGGTGCTGGTTCCTATCTTCAGCTGTCTACGAGCGAGAGGCGGGGTCCCGTTTGGACAGGTCGCCAGTCCACCGCAGGGCAACAGAGAAAAACAGGACAAACAACCATTCATGCACACACTCACACCCAAGGAGAAGCCAATTAACCAAACAGTCATATTTTTTGGACTATGGAAAGAAGCCAGAGTACCCATGCATGCTAAGGGAGAACATGCAAACTCCATGCAGAAAGAGCCAGGAATTGAACTCAGATCTTCTTGCTGCAAGACAGTAGTGCTACCCACTGTTCCACTGAGAAGCCCATACTGCTGTCTACTATTCTACGATTTTTACACTGAGTAATTAATCTTGTAATAGAACCAGTGAAAACTGTAACCTGTAAACCTTTGTGTTCTATTTTCAAGTTTGATTTTAAGTGTAAAATGATGCAGAAACTGCCTTTTAAACTTCAATTTTAATTAGAACATTCTAGATCAAATTTGATTATATTGAAGAGCAAGCCACCCTTTGAAATAAAGTTATTTATTAGACTAAATCATCTGCATTTACATCAGGAAATTTTCAAACACAAGGTCTAAATTCTAAACTGCCAAGTTATAAATGTGAAATATGGCATGGATAAATGTGGTGTGCTCACAGAAAAGGTCAAGCATCATTTGTTCGCAGCAAAAAGGTTCTCTGTTCAACAGATCAGCTAAAAAAAATCCATCTTCTACTCAGCACAATTGGATGCATTGTGTAGAAGTTAATAAATGGATCTTTTAGAACAGCCAACTGGACTGCACACATGCACATGAGTGAGATCAGAGAGACTTACTGATAGACAGGGAGACTGAATGGGAAACGCTGATGAAACGCATATAAAATGTCAGAAATTAATGTGGCACTTCGATGCAATAAGCAAAACCCATGAGCCAATCTAATCCTAATGCTAATCCTTTTGTCCAATCTGTGGTCAAAACAATGTTTTGATTTTAAAATTGTGGTGTCATCCTGATCTAAAATTCCTTAATTGATAGTACTAGGAAGCCATAACCTGTTTTTTTTGTTTATTTTTTTTTTTTAGCAAAAACACAAATGAAAAAGTTATTGTAGGTCTGTAAAATATGTTTGCCTTCAAAAATAAAAAGTCTACAGCTTCCTCACCTCTTTGTTCTTTTAATATTGTTGTGCTGAAAAGCGTTTTTAGTGTGTTTTCAGAAAATGAAATATTTCTACAGCCAACTTGAATGAATGGGTGTGACGTCTAAATATATACTGAGTTTCAGCCTCGGAAACGTTGAAGGCTCCACCTAATATAAGATTAAAGTGAAAGAATGAGACCAATAAAAAAAATCTTCTGTTTTCAATTTAAGATGTTAGACATTTTTATTACAAATCTCACTATATAAAACATATAGGTTGCACATTAATAAAAAGTGAATATCAATATCCAATCCATTCAATAGAATAACCAATGTATATGACAGAAAATCCTCCTAATTAACTAAGATAAAGGCTTTTTTTTTCTCTAAAACTTTATTTTAATTAAATAATGACAATTTTCGGCTTACAGGTAATGAGAATATGTCAGTTAAGATTAGAGCATTGAAACTGTTTTTTTGTTTTTTTAACTAAGAAATATGGGTTTTGTGAAAACTATGTTTCAGCCTGCAATTTTTTCCCCATATACTTGTAATCAGTGAAATGCGCCTTACGGAAGCACATTTTTTCAATTTACCGAGAGCAAAAATGCAAATG
Source organism: Cyprinodon variegatus (assembly GCF_000732505.1). Taxonomy (NCBI): domain Eukaryota; kingdom Metazoa; phylum Chordata; class Actinopteri; order Cyprinodontiformes; family Cyprinodontidae; genus Cyprinodon; species Cyprinodon variegatus. Next base: position 162,087 of record NW_015151457.1, on the reverse strand, counting down.
ATAAAGGTAAACAGTACTGAGTGCACATGTGCAGTCAGTAGATTGGAGTTTATAAAGTAAAAACCGAACTTCTATCGAACTTTAAGCAGGTTAATTTAATCACCTTATTATCCAGGTAACGACATTCAGGTCTAGCACATAGAATCTAACCCCATCCTGAATGGACTGACTTGTATGTCTCCCTTTCGAAGACCATTCTTCTTTAAACAAAAGACCAGGCTGCCTTCCGACGTCTCTAAATTGTCCCCAAGGATACAAAGTTCTAAAATCTTTTTAAAAAGACATTCAAACACCAGTGTATTTTACTTTCCTTTTTATTTTTAAAAATTTTTTAAAGATAATAATATATTTTTCTCTCATTCATTAGGGAATAATTTAATAGAGATAATTAGGTAATCCTCATTTAGATGAAAAAAATGTGTTGTGATGTACAAATACAACAGTAAAACCATAACTTATATATTTGTAGTTTTAACTTTAGTTAATTTTACAAAGAAGTCTCTTCTGCTTGAAATGCTCCTCCTATCGATCCCTCCGCTGTTTCCCAGTTCTCCGTGTCAGTCTGTCATCAGAACAGTACGAACCTCATACATGCTGAGCATTATTCACATCTCTGGGTAAATCTTCTATGATATTCAACCAGATTATGTTAAAAGGGGTTCTTGCCAATGTCTGAAGTAGCTCTCCTTGGATGCACAAAAGGAAATTATGTTCAGGGTGTCTACCGCATGGATAACAATGTATACAGCAGAAATATAGGCTATTTATAGAGAACAGGAGGTGTTATGTTATTGCCTTTTTCTTACTGTGTTAAATATGTGGAGAAACACATTATTTCTTGCATCGTGCACCGCTTTTTTTTTTCTCAACGATGGACAGCTTGCAGTCCTAATAAATAAACTCTGCCAGCTGGTAATCCCACTGGATGTGTATGCAAGCTGTGCAACCCCACGCATCCAAACATGGTCCTACAGCAATGCACCGATAGAAATTTCCAAGTAAATTCCCCTGTTTTCCAGTTTGCAAATATAGTCTGCTCCAGAGCTGCCAGGCAGCTGATGGGTGGCGATGACAGTCCACGTCTCAGCTGTAGGACCATACTCAAAAAGGATTTGTATGAAAAAGAGAAGAAAGTTTGACTTTTGGTGTTCCCTGATGAAAATCATGGGCTCCAACATTAGAAAGGACTGGAAAGTGTTTAACTGAGTGGGATTTATAGTTTCTTCACAAATTCTAACAGTTCTGTATAAACAACTTGTCCTTTGGCAGAATTTCTCCTTTTTTGGCTAGCTATAATGTTTAAGACCATAAAATAGATTTTACCATTAAACACAGATAACTCGGGTTAACACATCCATCTGTTTGGAAATGGTTAAAAAATACTTTATGAGGCTCACAGTTCCTGGGAACCACAGTGAAAGACATCAACCATAACTGGAGAAAAGAAATATGGAAGAGTGGATTCTTCCCAGAGGGGCTAGCCCACATTAGAGCACATCTTCCAGCCATCCTATGCAGCCCCAAAACCAACCAGAACAACTTGTAAAGCACTGAGGGTCTCTCTTACCTCAATTAATTAGGTTTTTGTGATTCAACAACAGGAAAGACTTTGCGAACACAGCGTCCATTTGACACTTCAGTCAAAAAACCTCTCCAGAACAAAAATGATAGAAATACGCATCCCATGTTTGGGACATTGAGCTGAAATGCACATTGGAAAAGGGTTTTGGAGCGGCCTAGCAATAGTCCATGCTTTAATCTGATCGAGAAGCTGAAACATACTTTAGCCTCCAGTCTCCATTGTTTCTTTTTTGGTTTACGATAATTTTTAAACCAAAAAATGGCAGGTTGGAATCTGTTGTGTTTTTTTTGGTGATCAGAGGTCAGATCCAAAGACAGTTCAAAACAAAAGAAAATCATACTTATGTTATTAAATCATTCTATGACTTCAGATGTTTAATAGCCTTTTGGAACACTCTGTACAAAGGAAAAGGCCTTGATTCATGAATTATAACCAGAACTTTTTTAAGAAAAGTAATTTCTCGAAAGTAAAAGCATCTGACGATTCTTTTTTCTACCACCATCATTACTTTTGGATTAAATTCTTCATGATGGAGAGGAGTACTTACTTTTATTGATAAATTTCATGCAGAGAGCACATGATGCAATTTAACCTCTTAAGAGTTTGGTTTGAGTTGCGAGGGAACAGAACATAAAATCAGTTCTAAGCAGACCCCTCAGTTTAGTAAAAGCACTCTCTGCAATTGAAGTGTGTCTTACCCAGCCCTGCTCTCTTTGAATTCTATACGTCATCCATATTTACTCTACAGCTTTTGCAGAGAACAGCTCTATAATGACCTTAGAACAGTTTGAATTCACAGGAGCCTCCAGAAAACCACAGAGAGAATACCAGCCTGGTGTTGTTACCTCCTGATGACGGATTCATTTAAAAGGTATCTTGCTCTCTAACTCAGCACAGATGGCCCATAGGCAGTATGTTATATGGAGGAGAGACTCCAGAGGATATTTATGTCAAACTACTGAACCCTGTGCAGCAGTCTCAATATTACAGCTATTTAATCTCATGGCTGTGTGTCTATAGTTTTAGCATACAGTCCAGAGCGCCAGGTTCCAGGCGGCTGGATCACTATAAATGCAATTATTAAAGTAGAGATGACTGAATGGTAGTAAATCCAAACTGACGGTTTCTTAAAATGTCCCACACATTGGACATCCATTACCGCCTCCACACAAATATGTAAAACCTTCTCATAACAAAACATATAGAGATAGAATCACCTCTTGATCTCTTTAACCCAGCATATACAGCAGCTTAATACCTTTACAATCAAGAGAAATGGGCTAATTAATGCTTCTTTATTAGCCCTATATTAGACATTACACTCTCCTAACAAAGCCCCCCCCCCACATCGACAAAGTGTGAGTGAAAATCTCCAGTTGAGCAATACTGATGGCCCATAAGGAGATGGCCTCGGCTTCAGGAGATAAAATGCCTTCTTCTCTGTGTGCGGAGTGGTCCAACTGTGCAGACAGGTTGCCCATTCTGAGCACAGACCTCCTCCCTTTTTGTTGTCTGTGCCTTGCTGAACAAAACCTTCTCTGCCAAGGTAACATAAGGCTCTTAAGCTTCAGAAACAGCAAAAAAAGCTGGCTTCAAATAAACATTGGGTACAGCGTTAACTCGACATGTAAGGAGCTCTTAAGCAACAAAGAATTTAGCTGTTAAAAACCCTGATAGCTATACAGATATATGGATAAAGGGTTGTTAAATAAACTCTCTTAGCGTCTTTTCTGAGTGATAATTGATGGAGACAGGTTTCCAAAGCTGACAAAGCACAAAGACTGTATGCAGAATGTGGAATGATAAAAAAAATTTAATTAGTGTCAGGATAATTATCATTGATGATGTGTGAGTTTATTACACTTTATTATTAGCTGCTTGTCAGAACTGATGTTTTCCCCAGTAGTTTATCTAATTAGGCCAGTTCCTCCTTCCGGCTATATACGGGTATAATCTTAATTTTGTACGTGGCAAAGATTTGGGAATGGAATGAACAAACATGTAAACATGTATGGTGTAAAATGCGAGGATGTGGCAGACTGGAGTTGTATAAAATTCTTCTTTAAATGTTAATCATGGCTACTTCCCGAGAAGTAAGCCTGGTTGGTAAGCAGCTGCCCTCTGTAACTCTAAGCAACTTCTCTGATCTGAGTAAGATTACAATTTCTATCAAAATCATGTCTCATGGTTATTTAATACATATAAGTTATCAAGTGTTTTTTAAATAGTTTATCCCAAATTATCTCTTTTCTGGAAAACGAACCTGAGAGAGAAACCTTCAAGGTGTAAACACAGAGCTTACCTTTAACAAGAGACACAATCAAACAAAATGAGTCATAGATGTTTAATGATTTTATGCAATTAGAGGTTTAGTTCCTTAGGTTGCAGGAGACCTTGCAGTAGATACAACTGAAGCTTTAAGATAACATGCAAAATCCTATATGTGGCATAACACCCATGAACATGCTATCACTAAATAAAAACATGGTGGTGACAGCATCATGCTCTGAGATGCTTTTCCTTAGCCAAAGCAAAAAGCTAGATAAAGCTGACGCTGAGGCAGCCAGTATCCTTCAATTCAATTTCACTTCAGTTTATTTATATTGCGGCAATTTACAACACGTCATCTCAAGGCACTTTACAGTTCACCAGATCATACAGTCAAATTGATTAAAAGTTTTCTATCTAAGGAAAACCAGTTGATTGCATCACCTCTGGGGGAAAACCTGACCAAGGCTTCAAATGGTTCTGGACTGTAGAGAAGGTTGCAACCATTGGATGAAAAACGTAAGATGATGTCCTAATGTCTGCTTCAGGGCCTTAATAACTATGTATCTCATTATGTTTTCTTAACAGTATGCTGCGACATATATGAAATTGGTTACTCTTTTGTTTAAATCTTTTTTTAAAGGGAAAAGAAGATCATTTTTAAAACATTAAGTGATTTTTTTTTATCTGCATAAGTACAAAGTGTTACCAAAGTGTTAAGTGAACAACTTAACGGAGCTCAAGACCTAAACTTAAGTAAAGCCTGATTCAATACGAAAATGAGAGATTAAGTAAAATTTATTTCGATTAATTTGTTTTCATCTTAGAATAAGAAATACTGCCTTTCATTTAAATCAGAAAATCAATCCATCCATTTTCCGTCACGCTTATCTCCAACTGTCAATGGACGAGAGGCTTGGTACACCCTGGACAGGTCGCCAGCCCGTCGTAGGGGTACACAGAGACACACTTGACAAACAACCATTCATGCACACACTCACACCTAAGCAGAATTTAGAAAAGCCAATTAACCTAACAGTCATGTTTTTGGACTGTGGGAGGAAGCCGGAGTACCTGGAGAAAACCCACGCATGCACAGGGAGAACATGCAAACTCCATGCACAAAGACCTCTGACCATGATTTAAACCCGAAACCTTCTTGCTGCAAGGCAGCAGTGCTACCCACTGGGCCACTGTGCAGCCTAAATCAGAACATGAAATCTGAGGTATTTTAGTCAAACAATTTTCATTCCTGGTATCTAAAAAAGACTAAGAACCAAGTCACATCAATGTAAAGTAACCTTTTAGCAAAGTCACTTCGCGGAACCATTATCTAACCTGAGTTTTTAAAATTGCATCCTTCTTCTTTCCTTTCATCTTTCCTTCTGCACTTTTGGTACCTTTCATCAACTCATAACTAAACCATATAAGTACTCATCTCCACCTTCACGGTGAAACTACTACCTTCTCTTAGCATAGTTTTATCTGTGCCAACTTAATCTTCAAAGAAGGAACTTCGATCATCCTATGTGTTTGCATCCGACCGGGAAACAGTATCGCTGCAAATGTCATTTTACCCACAATGTGTGAAGTTGTATTCTAACATTACTCAGCTGCCATGTGGGCTCATTTTCAGAGCAGAGTTAGCTGTCTGCCCACCCAAACTCCTGTAGGAAACTAAATCACCACTGTGTCAAACTATCCCTGTGACGATGGAGGTCTGTAGGCAGAGTGTTACTTTTGAGAATAGAAATATTATGATACTTAATCGTAGTATTGGAAATGTTGTTACTGATTTCTTGTTTGGGTCCACTCCGCAAAGAATCATTAAGCAGGAAGGAAACACAAACTCACACTCTTCTGGAATAAAAAAATATATATTTTCAGGCTGCATAGTTTGCTTCAGTCTGGTCAGCAATCAGTTGTCAGGTTTGATTTATAAAAGCATAACTTATCCACCAATTGCTGTCGAACTGCATTATGGAGGAAAAAAAGGATTTTCTGTATCATTAATCCCTCTGCTGCTGACTGCAGTCTCCTAGAGAATCATTAGCAGGACTTGTGGAGCAGTTCTGGAGAAAAGTGGTGGATATCCTGCTTGTCTTTGAGGACAGAACTGGGTATTATTGACAGTTCCCAAGACATGCATATTCCCATAATCTAAAAATAGCCTTTATAGCCACTAGGAGCAAGGATTACATGACTGATGGCATATCTATACCAATTTATAATCATTTTAAGGTGTTGCAACCTGTGGTATGAGCTTATGGTTTTATGACGGGGTGTGTTATTGTTAGGGTGAAGGAGTTTATGAGAGAGGCAAATTAATGCACACAAGTACACACATTTTTCTTAAAGGTGAGGGTTTATATCCGCAAGTTGGAACAAGAGAGATTTGGTGTGTTTCTGGATGGCGGCCTGAGACGCATTCACAAGGACAGACCTGCCACAGGATGTGAAGCAGGCGTGGCACCTCTGTTTCCCCCGTCTCCCACAGACCCTTTGATATAGACCAGACATATAGCCTGGATGTGGGTAATACCCTTTATGTGAAACAGTAGACATTTATCATAAATATATAGGGTAGGCTTAAGGTTAGGGTTAGTGAATCTTGTGCATTTCATAATTCATGAAGAAATATCAAAACTTCTTTCCCTCCCTTATTGGTGCTCTTTGCAGAGGTTAATGGACTTGTTTTGAATTCCTTCAACTCTTTTACAGGAACTACATTCCGAGCCTTGAAAATAGCGGCTCAAACAAAGACAGGAAGTGATGTTAGAGCACTTCCCATCAACTCCCTTCTGAATTTATCTCAGCGCTGCAGGCTCTTTCTCCCCGTGACTCCTGCTCTGCCCCACCCTAAAGGATCCTGTAAGAAAGAGAGTGCATAAAAAAAAAAAAAAAAAACGTACTGATCTGCACCTTCAACCTTTTATATAAATGCATCCGCTTGGCTAACTTCACCGTTAAACACAAAGCAAAGCAAAAATCTCCCATTTTTTGTCTCATCTTTGATGTTCTTGATCTGAGCCTTTGTTCATGTTGTCAGTCAGGACCAGTTGGGGTTTGGATCCTTGCCCAGAACTTTACATTTCTTTTTATGACCTTGTTGACATAAATGTAGATGTATTGGTGGTAAAGGGTGCAGGTTACATTTGTACCATGTGTCAGGGAGCATTTTTCTTAGCTTGATTCGATGCAAACCTTCTGTGACCTATGACTTCTGATTAATATGGCATTTTGCAGCAGGGAAAGCAAACCTCCATGAGATCTGACTGAGTGTGTTTCCTTAAGGTTTCTGTGTAGATTTCCTCTTCAATGTTTGTTTTGTCATGATTCATTTAGTGGTGACAAATGTTAGTGGGGCAAGACTGTAAATCTGTAAACATCGACCATCAACTTGCTGGAAAATGAAAAAAGTCTGGTTTGCATTTGTATTATTGGGCCAAAACCTCGGATACCTGTGGTGGCAGAGGAGTAAAAAAAAGGTGCAAATTGTCAAGCAAATATAGTGAGTCGTTTACTGCAAAAACAAAGTAAGCTTGAAAACACAAGAATGAGACAGACACACAAACCACTAAACATACCCATTTGGAGTGAATTCAAATATGTACTTACAAAAGAATGTGATCTGTAAAATGTAATTAGAAACGAATGACACTGATAAACTTGAAAACTTTAAATTTGAAAAAAGACAAGAAAATGCAATGTGTAAAGAAAATTTGGAAATATACAACTTTTAGATATAGAATCAGTAAAAAAAAATACAATAAAAAGTAAATATAAAGAAAAGCTAATTTCAAAAATGAAATCGGAGAAAACAGCAAAGTTATAAAACCTTTAAAAAGAACAACTTTTTTTAAATTCAGCTTTTTTAAAACTTTATTTTATTTTATATATTTTTTTCCATTTACCAAACAAGTTATTTTATTGCAGCAATAATGGAACAAAATTAACTCTATACAAGCAAAGGGGGGAAAAAAGGAGGGGGGCTACAATCACAGAAAATGGGGAGTAGCAAAAGTCAACCGTAATGGAAATGCAAAAGATAACAAAAGAAAAAAAAAATTAATAAAACTTACACACAAACATAAACAACAGGTTAAAAGGTAAAATACTGAAACAAGCAAAATAGGCTGCATGTTAAGAAAAGAGGCAAACAAATCTGCATAATAGGTGCTGCAGATCACACTGGGGGAGAAGAAGAGATCAGCCTCTTATTAACTGCATAAATAGGATGCTAGACGCTATTAAGGGCCTATGTTTTGGAGAGGGATAAAGGTTAGTTTAATGGTTAACATGCAAAATCCAGAAAAGTAAAGCTGCAGCACATCACCCTAAGAATAGGGCCCTCTTGGTGAAACATGGAGCTGGCACCATAATGCTGTGGGGATGCTTTTCTTCATTAGAAGCAGGGAAGCTGGTCAGAGAAGATGTAGAGATAAATGCAACCTGGAAGGAAAACAAACCATTCAATTTGTTACATAGAATCCCAGTGAAATGTGTCTAAATTTATGATTGTAATGAACTTGTGCAAGCAGCTGTGTAGTTACTGCAAATTGAAATGTTAAATACACTCCAAACTTTCAACTTAATTTCTGATTTCATGATTGTAATCATTTACCAGGACTGCACAGTAGCATGAGACTTGTACTGTTGATGTAATGGTCCTGCTCGCAACATTAGAAGAGGGGAAAAGGGGGTGGGAGACAGGAAGCGTCATTTAGTCAGTTGTTCAATCTGCAGGAGCAGATCATCCGGTCTGCCGTTGCTTCCCTGTGTTAGCACTACAATAATACATGAGTCACATTGCAGGCTGATAGATGAGGAGATGAACAGGAGGGAAGGGTGGACCTAGCGTCTGTGTGCATGCGTGTGTGTTTGAGGGTTGAGGGTCGAACAAAAGAAACGGTATGAAGGAAAAGTGGAGTTAGAAATCTATCATGCTGAATAGCAGGGTGGTCTGTTTGGGAAGAAACACTGCCTGACGATGTCGCTGCTCAGCTTACAGTGAAAAAGTGTTAAGTACATAACTTGCTGTTTGGATCTCTGCAGGGTAATTCTGTTTTACATTGTACTGTATGCCCATCCTGAGGTGCAGAGGCCTCAAAAAAGAGGGAAAGAGAGATGATGACTATGATATTTCAGATTTTCTTTACAATGCACATGGATAGGTTAGTTTATTTTCTTTTAAACGAATCTAGTAAAAATAAATCCAGTCGGTTTTCTCCTGCGTTGCACATCTGGATTTGGTTGCATTTAAAGACTCAAAACAAGCCCTATGACTGAATTTTACCAGAAAGAGAATAGAGCTTTTCAAGATTTATGACCTCATAGTTGACACCATCCAGTGCATTTTTCAACATGAAAAGTTTACATTGTAAAACAAGGTCTGGAAAGGGGAAATCTAAGAGGGAAAAAATACAATGAAGAAATAACATCCAACTATTGGCTCCTCTGCCTGAAGCTTTGAGAAAATAAAAGTTATTTTTCTACTTATTGGAAAATAGATCTGCTTTCAAGGTACAGGTTAGTTAATACATTGGAGGATATGTTAGGAAATGAATGATTGAACTATGGTCGAAGCTAAAAATCAGCCTTACCTCCCTCACCTCTATGATGTTTTACCCACAAAGCTCTTCCAAGTGTTTTGACAAAAGCAGTACTTAAATAAAAAGTGAATTAAGAGTGGGGTTGATTTAAACCTCTCTTTTTTTTTTTACACGTTAACCCAAATCTTTTGCTCCATATGCGCCTTCAGTTTGCAGAAATTCTTGTTTGGATTTGTCTGGACATAATTTAAACTGGTAGAGACTGGGAGCATTGGGGGTGGGGGGTCAGACAGCAGGACAAACATCCACACACTGACAGACACCTCCTTGTGCAGATGGTGCTTGACTATTGATCACCAGAGCCACCGGCAGCTCTTATCAACGTTTCGTTCCATCGGTTGTCCCCACTGATTCACTTTCACAGTCTAATCAGCTCACAGTGTTTGCAAACTGGGAGCGTAAGTGGGTGAGTGCAGGAGAGGGGAGGTCAAAGAGCAAGAGGGGCAGAGTAAATGAATAGCGAGGCATAAAGGCTACAGATGGCTTAAGCAACCTCTTGCTCTCCATCTCTGTCAGGAAACCCACCCTAAATCACACAGATGAGATGGGGTTTTTTGTCAGTCAACTTTGCGCTCTTTTTTGCTACCTTTAACTCTCTTTTTATTCAGTCTTTTTAGGTTTCTTTTAATATATTTTCAAAATGATACAGAAGTATTTGGGTGTGAGACATCTTGTCTCCTCCAAGACTAGACTTGAAACTTTTCTTTTTGATAAAGCTTCTTGATAAAGTGGTTCAGGTTATTCTTAGCTATCTCTGATGCTAATTCAGGGTTAGGCTGCTGGAGGAGATGATGACAGCTTTTTTTGCTCTGCTTTATTCTTTTGTTACTTTCTAATTTTTCATTACTTGTTTTTTTTTCTCAGTTTTTTAACTGTGTGCACTCTGTTGTTTTTGTTTTTCCTTATAGAAGCTATATTTGGTGTTCTATGTATCTTTGAAACCTTCCTAAAGGGAAAGCTGAGCTTCTGCTGCAGAAAATGTTATGTTCTTCTTCTACTATGTTTCACTCCTAGAAATAACTGCTTTGCGAGCTGGAGGTTATTTACTGTTAAAATAGTGTTTTCCTGCATGCATGCAATGCATGCACAATGCAAGCGTGAGTCAACGGCTGCTACAGATCCTACAGATCCTACAGAATCCTCTCTAAAGGATTTGGTTTCCAGAGCCCAGGCAATGTGTAGGGGAGAGTCAGACTATTTCTAGCCGGTACTGCTCTACCTCTACCACAAGCTCAGCCTCCATCCCCCCCAGCGAGGTGACAGTCCACGTTCCCAGAGACAGTTTAAGGCCCCGTCCACATGAAGTCAAAACGAACACGAAACGCTAATATATTCCAGAACGTCTGTCGTAAAGACGGAGACGTAAAATAAATGTGATCATCCACACGAATGCATGAAAACGCTGCAAAATGTATGCCAGGCCTGTAAGCGGCGCTGTGGTGCCAAAGCAAAAATAGGCGACGAAATGTTGGGCATGTGCACTAATATTTATACGTGGTTGCCCTGCGGGTCCATTTTCGTGGTTCAGTCAAATTCAGGTGCTGAACTATGTCGTCGATATTGCTCTGTTCTTCCTGGAGATATTCCAGAAGAAGAAGATTCTGTTGTAAGCCCGACAGCAGGGTGAGTAGCATGAGCAGCAACCATTCAACACAGTACGGCGCCATTGTTGTTGTGATACTGTGTCGCGCATGCGTGTTTAGAGGCGATGCTATGACGCATGTGTGTAAAAAAAAAATGCGGTTAGAGCTTAAAGATGGAAACGCGAAAACGGCGTTTCAAAATCTTCCCACTCTGAAGGCCTAATAAAAAAAAGATCGTTTACAGACCCCCGAAACGCCGGCTTCGTATGGATGAGAGGCTGGTTTGGTGAAAAATTTGTGCGTTTAGGCCAGGGTTTGACTTCGTGTGGACGGGGCATAAGTGCTTCTGAATCAGGTTGCCTTCACTTCTTACTGCTGCCCAATCTTTTCTGCACTGGTCCCCCATGGTTCTCACTGCAGGTGGTGGGCCCACTGGGGGGCCCAGTCAGGTCCCACAAAGGACAACCGGACCACCAGGCGCTCGCCGACAAACCAAAACTGCAGGCCTTGCTCCAGAGTAGGATCCTGGCCTCGCCATACCAGGCATCAGCTCCATTTACACTACTCTGAGAAATGATCCGTGCTGAGCTTGGTTCCTTATGAGCATTTACACACCACACTAGCATGGTTCCTTGCCTCCGAATGGCGATCTACCGTACTACTGCTCTCTAGAGGTAAAAAAGCAAACCAACATGGTGGCACCTATAACATTCAGGAAGTTATGTTTTGTTATCATTTTGATATTTCGTTGTTTGCGGAGAGTCAGACGAAAAAGGCAGCCTTTGGTGAATTTACTCGACAGAGTCGGCTTTTGGGTATTGGATATGACAAGCAATAGTCTAATCAGGGTTGACATACGCAGGAAACAACGACGGACGTTGAGGCTCATCACACTGCTAAGCAGAATCATCACTGCATATCGTGTGGCATGGAAGGGAAACTTGTATTTTTTTGAAAGTCCGAAGTGTCAAGATTACGGAGGCTGACTGTAAGGACATGACGCTGTCTGCTCATGCACTCTTTCTTATCTGAGAACCGAGCCTGAACTGAACCGCGCCGAGCCCTACTGATGAACTAGTACCAGTTTAGCGCAATCCGTTTGTTTCTGGAACAGTCCAGTTCGGTTGTGCGTGCTATTTACCCCAGGCTCACACCGACTCCGGTCTTACCGTTGCGGTGCGGTAGGTGCAGCACCGCAGTGATTCCAAGTCATTAAAAAGACGTAAACCTCTCTCACCGGCTGCTGAGCTGTCCGGCTGCGGTTACCGAGACACTCCGGCGCTGCAGAAAATTCCGCAAGAAAGCTATCCTTGCGGCGTGCCGGAGAACCTCCGCAACAAGCTCTCGCAAATATCCTTATTTGGGCCGTGTTATCGCGTGAAGTTACGTGAACTCAAGTGAACTTCTGTTAAATCTCCGGACCTGTTGCCGGAGCCGCAGAGCCGCACCGCACCGTAGTCAAAAGGGCGGTGTGAGAGGGGGTGTGCGGGAGTTGCGGTCTCTGTCGGCTCGGTAACCGCACCGGAGCCAGTGTGAGCAAGGGGTTACACTCAACAGTTATCTAGGTTACTGTGCTCGGACTGACCTCAGCACGGTTTCAAAAGGGTAGTGTAAATGGGGCTAGCATCACATGCCTCAAATGCTTCATCGGCATGGGGCTTTTTGACCCGCTATTTGTCTAACCCATCACGCAGAGCCCGTTTCCCTTGGGAGACCCTACCTGGGGCATTTAAGCCCCAGACAAGATAGCCTTTGTGATCTGCTGGGCACTGTAACCCCTCCAACACATTAAGGTGGTGGTCCAAGGAGGGGTTTTTGTCCTGTCCATGGAACAGTGGGCCAGCTCTACACTTTCTGAGTTCTTGAAGGTGCTTGGGAGTTTGCCCAACCAGTCCACAAGTGTTTTGTGGACTTGGAGAAGGCATTTGACCGTGTTCCTCATGGTTCACTGTGCGGGGCGTATTAGGAGTATGGAGTCAGGGCCCTTTACTAGGGGCTCTCCGGTCTCTGTACAAGTGGAGCAGGAGTTTGGTCTGCATTATCAGCATTAAGAATTAAGATGGACCTCTTCCCGGTGCGCGGTGGATTCAAACAGGGCTGCCCTCTGTCACCAGACCTTTATGGACAAGACCTCCAAATCAGAGGCCATGGTTCACAACTGGTTAAAGGTGTCCACTTTAGGTTTGAGGAGAATTCCTGCCTCAAGTGCAAGAGTTTGAATATCTTGGGAGCCTGTTCATGAGTTAGGGAAGAATGGAGCAGGAGACTGATAGATGAATCGGCATGACTGCTGCTATAATGCAGATGCTGTACCGGTCTGTTATGGTGAAGAGAGAGCTGAATGAAAAGGCAAAACTCTGGATTTACTGGTCAGTCTATGTTCCTACCCTCACCCATGGTCATAAAATCTGGATCATGACCGAAAGAACAAGATCCTGGATAAAAGCAGCCAAAATTAGCTTCCTCTGTAGGGTGGTTTGGCACTCACTTTTCTCCTTTTGACAACACTTATGTTGCCTTCA
>NW_015151457.1:89382-147373 GCF_000732505.1 Cyprinodon variegatus | reverse complement strand
GTAATTTTTTCTTTAAAAAAAAAGCATTAGTTCTTGCAGTGTGCAGCTTACTTATATTTTTCATTCATAGATTTTATTGTTTTAGGTTGAATTACAAAGAAAAAAATATCCTACTAAATTTGGAAAAAGTTTTAATGTTATTTATTATGGTTTTATGAAATTGCTTCAACTCTCGCTCCTACATTGCTGTGCCACAATAGCAGCCTAAAGTATTTTTTTACACTCTTTCAGCTAAAGGACTTGGAGATTTCCTTTTTTCCTTGTTTGCTCAGACAGTTCAATCTCAGTAGCTGATATAGAACAGCTGTTAGAGCAGGTGGATGTAAAACTAGCCCTATGTTTGTTTGTTTCCCGTCCCAATCTACTCCTGCTTCCCCCTTTCATTTATTGTGGGTTTCCTCCTTTCGGCCTCCCTGCTCTGTCTGTTGCAGGGTGTTCCCAAGCCCCTCTCACAGCAGGGAATCACACATGGTACAATAGTTGATGGTTAAATGATCTACTACTTCTGACCTTGTGGCAGCTCAGCATGTTTCTCTCAAAAAATAAAAAATGAGAGTTGTTACCTGTGACTGTCCACAGATTCTAGTTTCTGGTGGTTGAATAAAGTGTAAAAAAAAAGTATGTTATGATGGTTGATTCGTAAGGAAAATATTTAAGACTAAGACACCTGTCTGAACAACTTGTGACCCCAATTCACTTTTGTTTGTTTGGATTTCAAACCAGAACAACACTCAAATACTCCAACAAAAACAAGTGAAAAGGCCCGTTAGCTTGAAGGTCGCCACAGATTAGTTTGATTACCCTGTCCTCTAACTGTTACCGTTTCTTTAAAACAAACCTAGTATCTCAGCTGTCTTTTTGAGTTCCTGTTGGGTCTGTGAACTTTTTCACAGGATTTCCATGTTTCCACAAATTAGATCTGAAAAATGAGGTCAGTTTTCATACACAGTGAGAGTTTCAGTTAGTAATAGCTGTGAAAATCTTTTTGTTTTAGTGGATTTTTGCAACTTTAAAATCCAGCATGTAATTTAAAGGACTCTTAACCCTCTTATTTAATCCTTTTGATCATCTGATATCATTTTAAGAGAAAAAATAAACAAATAAAGCTCATTGGGAACCCTTTTCATACACCTTTTATATCTGTGAGAGAGAATTTGACTTGTGTTTATGCTCATTCATGTGAATGCAGCTTTAGCAACATTAGCAGTTTAGCAATATTACCATTTTTTAATCAGTTTAGCAACATTACAATGCTTTTTTCAATATTGTAAAGTAACGCAAGCAGCAGCACTTGCTGACTGGAATTGAAATCAAATCGAATCGAAACAAAAATTGAAGGCTTTTCTGTTTTAAAAAAAGAGCCTACTTAAAAAAACAAAATAAAAACAGAGAAAAACCAGGCAATTTCACACTCCAGATTGTTCAGCATGATTTAACAGAAGCCCAATACCAACACACAGGTTTTAACATGAAAAAATCTGATTTTCAGGTGATGACTTCTTTAAATGTGTCATACACTTTTATTAATGCCACTTAGCATCGGGGCAATGACGCTATGGTTTTACAATATGGATGATTCATTAATCCATGTTTTTTATATATTCTAAATTCTTATCCACCCAGTCCTGCATAAATGGAAGATGATGAGGTGTGCAATCTAAATCATTGTCTCTCTCTGGAAACAGCTCCCATAAATTCATAACTTAACCATTAAAAATAAAATAAAAACAGCAGAACTCTGAAACGAGGACCAATCAGGCCGTCTTTAGAAGTTTCATTAAACCTTTTTTTTTTTTTTACTTTAGCTAAAAGACATTAAACTGTTTCATAGAAAGGCCTTCATCCATTGTTTTACCACTCCCACCTATCAGCAGCAGTGTGTGTTACTGAATATTACATGTGGATTTGTTTTAAACTGTACCATAACTTGACCCTAAAAGCTTCCTCTCAAGTTCTCTGAATGTCAGCCAAGTATGTCTGCCTTTTCGTCAAACTGTTAGCCCTCTGCTGGTAGTTTGGCTTTGCTCCATACATGGTTCAATGTAATCTGAGCTAAAGTTGAACAGACCAAGAGTTAACATTTATTGGCTTTAACTCAAAATGCAATTTTCTCATGTACTATATAACAAAACCCAACAACAAGCAATTCAGCCACTTCACAGACTGAAGTGATCTTTCCAGAATCATAGTAAAAAAAGTAAACTGTTCTGTATTACTTCTTTACATCAGAGGTAAGAAATCTATGGTCCCTTTTCCGCTGTGCAACAGCACTCTTGTATTAATCAACTTAGGTGTAAGAGTCAACCACGAAATCCCGTCTATCACAGTTAGAGCCAACAGAAAGAGGCAAGCTGCTAGTAACTTTTATTTGAAATGATTGAAAAATGATCATCTGTACCTCAACAAAATAAACCCCCGAAGGTAAATTTAGAAAGGGAAATTCAAAAAAGGCTTACTACCCATCAAAGCTGATTATAGGTTGTACCTTTTTAAACTGTTATAGTGGTTCTAACCTGCTAGATGCAAAGAAGAAATCATTAGAGTTTGACCACAGAATTACAAAAATCTCCTATTTAACCAAAAGAGGAGAGCTTAAATTACCATCTGAAAAAAAAGCATTTCACCTTTTCCAGTTTCATTAATCATCACATAATCTCCAGCATAGGCTGATGTGTAAATAAAACTTGCTTGACATCTGTTCCTCCTGTCCTTTACTTGTGAACCGATGCAAGATTTATCTATTGGACCAATTTCTATTAGCAGTCAGTCAATGAATTCATATTTCTTTTGTAGATAAGAAATTGGCCAAAAAAAATGTCCACAATAGTCCTCTATATAGCCTATATAGTGATTGAGGGACTTAGAGGTTAGAGCGGACGTTCGGGCACAATAAACCTGTATGAGCTGTATGAAAACAGCAACTTTTAAAGACAGCGTGCATAAGGAAAAATGGGCTTCTGCATGCTGTCGCACACGTTTTATAGACGTTCTCTCTGGGGAGCGGGTACAGGGTTGTGCATGTGCTTTTTTTTTTTTAAGTGGAGAGGGCAGGTCTTTTCAAAAATTTGCAAAATTTCTCCACCATACCTTTAACTGATGTTCCAAGTGTCTTTTTTTCTGAGATGATTTGTTGTTTGCAGTATTCAGTGGCATCACCTCAGTCTAACCATCCCTGCTTGCTTGGCCTGGGAGGTCAGCGGCCAAGAATGCTGTCCACCTGAGAGAGGAAGAGTGCAGCGGACGCTGGACATGAAATCACTTCCTGTGGGGAGTCTGGATATAGTTGCGCCTCGGCATGGAGAGGATGTTTACATAATGTGCTGCTGCTCTGACACAATAGGAGCAACTCAGGGAATGTTTGTGAAATCACTGCAGGCATTGTACTGAGACACATTTTCTCCTATTCACAGCCTCAGTGTAGAGTTTGGGTCGGTCCTTTGTTGCTTTGTATTCTCCTGGTGCATGATGGGATTTTAGTGTACCATCTAACGTGAGGGGACACTGCGTGGCGACACAGGAAACCGTCCCAAGGTCGAGGGTCGCTGTTGTGACCACAGTGATTGGCATCGAACCGTCCCTACAGAGACGTCATTTTTCATTAGCCTGGAAACCAGAAGACCAAAAAAAAAAATCATAACTCACTCCTGCTGAGGATCCCACATGTGGTGCATCAGTTTGGATCTGACAGCAGGTGTTCCAGATTATCCGTGAGAAACAGAGCCCGGGATCATTCCGGTCTCTTTCCTGTCAGATGAGCAATCCAGAAGACAAGAAACAAACACAGTTGGTTCTGGTCTTTTGAGTTATCCTTGTCATATTTTATAAGAGTTAACATGGTCTGCATTAAAAAAAAGGTAAGCAAAGACCAACCCTTCAATGACCATCATCCATTCCAGAGGGAATACCTTTAAAATGTCTTATCTTCATCTCTTTGTATGACTAGATATGCTTTTCTTCCTAAGCCTTTAAGCATTGTTTAATTTAATAGTGACATAATTTCCAACTTTATTACAAGACAAAAAAATCAGTTGTTTAGTATCATGTTTTACACTCTGTTCCATCCATCTGTCCATTATTCAGGCCAGTTGTTAGACTTCAGTCAATCAGTTAAAGAGCAAGTGTTAAATCCAACTCTGGACAGAAAAGACTTCTTTTACTGTTTAATCTTATCTCATTAAGCAGAATAACAAATTACTCATCTAAAAGGCAGCAATAAACCTCTGAGTACGATAGATTTATGGCAGTATCCTGCGAAAAACTTTTAAACTATAACAATATTGGTGCAAAAATGAAATATCTTCCAAAGTTATAAAACTCTAGACTTTACAAGTATTACAAATTTAAAACATTATAAAGCTTTGAAAACTCTGCAGATTTTATTGTTTCTTAAAAAAGGTCTTAATATGTTGGTTTTACTGTATTTTTGCATGTAAAACAAGTTTCTTATAACTTTCTATCTATCTATCTATCTATCTATCTATCTATCTATCTATCTATCTATCTATCTATCTATCTATCTAAAGATAGATAGATAGATAGATAGATAGATAGATAGATAGATAGATAGATAGATAGATAGATAGATAGATAGATAGATAGATAGATAGATAGATAGATNACAAGATCCTGGATAAAAGCAGCCAAAATTAGCTTCCTCTGTAGGGTGGTTTGGCACTCACTTTTCTCCTTTTGACAACACTTATGTTGCCTTCAGTATAAAGCCATGCGTAACTTGATTAGTTAAAGCAAAGTTTTCGAAGAGCACAGTTTCTATATTAGCAGAAAACAGCTAACAATACACATTAACTGTGGCCTAAAGAGGTAAAGCAATGAGTTCTTGAAAATAAATGATTGCTCTCTGAAACTAAGGGCTTAAATAATATTTTACAGGTGCTGTCATCAAAGTTTTCCTGAGTTTTCCAAAGACTTTAAAAGGCTTAAAGGCATTGACTTACCATTCCACAACCCTGAATTAGAATTGGCCACCTTATTTTCCAAGACTTTGCTCTATACTTCTTCAGAGTTACACTGAAATCACTTACATTACACACTGCCATTGTTTGATTTAATAAATATGGAAATACTGGAAGGAGAGGTAAATTCATAGCAAAGTGCATGCTATTTTTATGTTAAATTACATAAAAAGCATTTGTTTTTAGTGTTGTATCCATTTTACAGCCGGAAGTAAAATGGATAAAAGGCCTGGGTCCTATAGATCAAAATGATGCAATAATCTCCAAATCTGGTAACAGCAAAAGTTTATCAGGACAAAGTAAAACACACCTTTTTCCTTTCTTGTCTCACCTATTTTGAATTTGCCGAAGAGAAATTCTCCTCTGTGTTCTGTCAATTTTTACACTGGTAGTTGTGGATGATAAACTGAAATATCCAAAACACTAACATACAGTTGTCAAATTTAAGTATAACTTAAAAGTCAGCATGCCTCTGTTTAGATTTCAAGCCTCAATGATTTGATGAGGTCCTGGTAAATCATTAAAAAAATGTTTTTAATTGCAAAGCAAGGTTGTTATGTGCAAATCTGCTCCTTAACCTTAAATCCACATAGCCTCTTAAATCCCACTGATTTAATGACTTTACAGTTTTTTTCTGCTTTCAAAGTGATGTTTCCATAGTTATGTTTATTACCATTTTTCACATTTATCAGTTAATCAGCTGATGTTTTTTTTTCTTTTCCTTTTTACTCACTTTTAACTTGGACTTTTTTTTTTTTTACCTGCCAAACCTTTCATAGAAAGAGGCAATCAGTTTTTTTCCTCACTGAGAGGTGTTCATTCTTTTTTTCTAACATGTTCTTGGTAGAAAACCCTTCAATTCTTGTATGCTTGGACCTCCTTTCTTAACTGATACATTTCTCTGATGACATGGTTTAAATCCTCTGTGAAATCTGTGGGTTTATGTGACGACGGAAGTACAAAATTGCCTGGAAAGTCCTAGTGTAAAAACTATACTTAGAGAAAGTTCATGATTCCAAGCAAGTTCAGAATTAGTGCACTAAAAAAAATCGAAATCTAGCCAAGTAATTTTTTCTTTAAAAAAAAAACATGTTATTTCCTGGTAATGAATGCTAACTCATACTGTAGCACAAAGCTTTTTTAAAATATGGTCAAAGTGATTGTAAACGACCCCTTAAGAGATTGTTTAAGAGATACCTCTGAGAGGCAGAACATGATGGATCTCTCATAAATTTTCCACAGACTGCTTGTATCAGTGAAATGTACCTGCATTCCTAAGCGCCACTATAAGGACAAACCAAGGCCCTCTAAGAAAGGACAAAAAAAAAAGTGGACCACCTAGAAGAAATAGTAATATGCATTAAGCTCAAGTGCATGTATAAAGCAAAACGTTGATCTGAGGCACGTCACACCTGTAAAAATCTTGCAAAAAGATTTGCAGTGGTCCAGTATTAATGCCTGCTTAAACTCAAATAAGATGTTCTGCATGACTTTAACCAGGTCATACCTGTTTGAAAATCACCTACGCTAATTTAAATCATTCTGGAAACTATCACAGCAATGAAGCACTTGATGAGAAGTGCTGCCACCAAAACTGCTGAAAACACACTTTAGAGTTAGGGATCTCTTTTGTAATGAAAGGTTAATTTGATTTAAGCTGATTTTTTCCCCCTAAAAGTTAAAATCATTATTTGGAGAATATTCTCTTTATACTCAGGTTATATAATACATCTTTGCAGCAACTTCAGGTTTAGGTCTTGATTTGTTTGTTTATGAATTTGGCTGAAGCAGATTTACTGCTCTTACAATCTGCTATACTAGTTTGCGAATTTATTTTGTGATATTTGTTAGATTGATGATGAAGATATATTAAAAGGGATCAAATTATATAATTTAATAGGTTAGTTGCTCAGAGATGTGACTTTAAATTCATTATTATATCCAGACCCACTGATTTAGAAACATATTGTCAGCTGTAGTATTAGGTCAAGGCCTTTTTGTTTTACACTTAACATTGTTAAATAATAGTAAAAATCCTCAAATGCTGGATTTAAAAAAAACTTTGTTACTTTTCTATATGGTATTTTTCTCGCCAATCATATTTATTCATCAAATCACCAACTAATAACTGTTTAATCTTGTGATGCTGGATAATTTTCTAAAGAAAACATGAAATATTTTCAGATAGATCTGGCCAAAATCAAAAGTGCTACACCCTCCTGGTGGTGGTAAGCAGCACCACAAGTGAAAAAGACAACTTTCTCCCTTCTCTTTAGACATACACACAGATTTTCTGATATGTTTCCGGTCATCAATTTCTGAATCTCCTTTTTGTGGATCATCTCATTGTTCATGTCATAGGAATGTGCTTTGATTATTTGATAGGATGTATTTTTTAAGCTGTCCCATTTGTGAGATAGGGCGAACAGAGAGGGGAAGTTGGACGGTCAATGTGTGGGGTGGCGTTTCTTTCTGTTTATGGAGGGATTAAAGATTGACCTGCACCTTCTGGGAGCCTTCTCCTAACGGCTGTGGGTATAAGCACCCAAAAAGGGGCAAAGAGCTCCAATCAGGTTTAGTACCAATACATCTCATCCACACCAAATCCTGTTGCATAACCTAAAAATAGACTGACTTTTATCTATTTATTTATCTCTTCAAAACACAGTTTCCATTGTTTACATGTTAATCTATACTAAGGAGACATGATATCATATTCACCTGTAGTTCAGAAAATCTCCTCATTTTCAGTACACCACACTAAGAATATCTCTGAATTAATTTTAAATAATGATGTTTTAATAATGTATTTTCTTTTGATTGATGCTTTTTTTTGTCTCAGTCTTTCTGAAGAGAAGTTGTTTTGTTTTTTTCTTTGTTAAACTTTTTGTAGGCCATGATTTTGCTTCTGTGTACTTTCTTTTTAACTCCATCACATTTTCTCGAAACTTACGTCTGGTCCTTAGTCCTTAAAGACACGCTGTCCCTCTCTTAAATCTTCCGAGGTTAAGTTGATAATCTCACAGAATTTCATTGGATAAAATCTGATTAAATTTAAACAAAACTAATATATACATATCTGCATTCATTATTATATTTTCTTTATACACCATTATGGTAGTCCTTAGACATTCCCGCCTTGTTGAGTGAAAGAATAAGCCACCGGTACCTACATTGAGCCTTAAATGCCTACATTCCCTAATTTAAATGCCCAATTTTTTGTGATGTGGAATAATGAAACTATAATAAAGGTTTTAAAAGCTCTTTCAACAAGTAATGTGACATTTACCTCCTGCAATTCTTTAGTTTTCCCCTTACTTAGCTGTTGCATGATTAATTTGGATGGATACAATAAGTCACTATGATGCTTAAAGATGGTTTGTTTTTTAAATGGTAAATGGCGTGTACTTATATAAAGCTTTTTAAAGTCAGAGGACTTGACCAAAGCGCTTTACACATCCACCCATTCATGCACACACTCACTGTGGAAAATTACATTGAAGCCACAGCTTGCCTGGGGCTCAATGACTGACAGAAACGAGTCTGCCGTATACTGGCGCAACACAAGGCCTTCTGACCACCATCAGTAGACAATGCAGGTAAAGTGTCTTGCCCAAGGACACAACGACTTTGAAAGAATACACAGGGACTTGAACCAACAACCCTCCAGTTGCAGAGCAAACTCCTTCATTCAACGCCCCTGTCGCCCCATTAACATTTCCATTTGTTTTTTTTGGCATTTGATCTAATAAGACAATATATAGATTATAATAGAAAATCACTTTATTGTCCCACAATGGGGAAATGTTGGTGTTACAGCAGCAAAAAGATTATAGAAAATGGTCACACAAATGTGGACTTTAGAAAAGTATATAACAATAACATAATAGTGAAGAGTTAAAAACATTAACAAATAAAATACTGTATCACATCAAATCTGCAAAAGATTTAAAGAGATTGATCATAGCCTTGATTTTATTTTCCCATCACAAAAGCATGGTATGTTAACAGGGTAGGGGTGTCTACAAACCTCCCAAGATCTGCAATACATCAGAAATAGATGAGATACTAAACTTTGAAATCAGTTTACAGGTTGTAGAGCTTTAGTTCTGTGTATGGTTCTGAGGCGCCATCTATTGGTGAAAAGTAGTTAATGCATGGCAAATAGCAAAGATGAATGTATAGGATGTGTGTTATTCACTTATGTAGATAGTTCCCTAAGTCACACCCTAAACTGTGCACCATGTTACCTTTTATTTTAGTTTCTGTTAGACTAGATGAGATCATATTGGTTAAGGAAGTATTGCCAGGATCCTGCAACATTGGCCCAGGCCCACGTAGTAGTAGTTTAATACAAACATTGATACCACTTTGCAATAAGCCCCCCTTTATAGATGGCTCATAAATAGTGATACATTATAGACACATTTTTAATCAGTAAGTACTTAATATCTCTGTTAATTTTAAACATTTTTGTCCTCAAACGAGTGTCCTTTGTCCTTCAAGTGTAGATGTACTGCCAGGTCTTGTCGGAGGAGGTAGCTCTCCTGTGTTCAGCCATGCGTCTGTGAAGAGGTTGTTTAGTTTCTCCAATATAAAGATCAGAGCTTTCCTCACTGCATTGAACTGCATACACCTCTTCGATCATCTTTGGTCTATGGCTTTTGTCTTTAGAATGCACCAGTCTCTGTTTAAGGATCTTGTTTGGTTTGAAATGTACTGGGATTTTGTGTTTGGTGAAAATCCTTGTTTTTTTCAGAGACCCCAGCAACTATGGGGATGCTGATATTTTTTGGTTTCATTTCCTCACCGTTATGTTCTGCTGCGTGTCTTTTGGATTTCCTTGTTGATTTGACAGATGCACAGTTATGAAATCCACAGGTTTGGATAGCATCTATGATGTTTTTCTGTTCTTTGTGCTTCCTTTCTGTTTTATTGGGGACATGCTCGGCCCAGTGGGTGGTTTGATGCTACTCCAGACATTTTGAACTGAGAAAGCTTTCTGGATGGGAAGCAAAACCTCTTAAAACTTGGAATACAAAGTTCAGTGGTTTGTTTTTAACTTTTTTGGAATGGCTTGAGAATGAATCATTGAAGTGTGAGCAGAGTTCGATCTGAGGTGGAAATCAGAGAAGGTGATTGTTGGGAGGCTGCCAGCTGGCATGAATGCACGGCTATTTTTTCTGAAAACACTTGAATCTGGTTGTGAGAAAGCGATCAATCTCTGGAGATTGAATCCAGGAACACAGGGATAACCTGAGAGGGAGACCACAAAGACAAGGTGAGAAAATTTGCTGGAAGGAAGAAACACTGGAGACAAAAGGCTGGCTAGCAGCAGACCACACTGATAAACACTGGCAAAGAAAGGCTGGCAGCTAAAACCTTTTAAACCTCCACCTAATGAGTCACACCTGTGAATCCTCCTCTCAGAGTCCACCTGAGGAGAATGAAGGAAAAAGTAGCCCAAAAACAGAGGGAGGACTCCCAGGCCCCAACAGCCCTGGCTGTCACATGATTTTTTTGAGTGTGCTAAATCAGGTTATTGTCAATCAAAATGTCTATCATTGCCTACACCAGGGGTAACCAATTAAAAATCTGTGGAGTTCAAATAAAGAAAATCATCAACTAGTAAAGGTCCAGAGACATTTTTAATTATAATCTGTTACTTTAAACAAAATTTAACACTTAAATAAAATTATTTGTTCATGCATCCATGTTATCCATTGACTTTTTAAATAAAAAAAAAATATCTAAAAAAAAAAAAATAGAAAATGTTTTCCATTTTAAAATCTAAATTGTCCTTTGAAGTAGAGAACAACAATCTTTCAGTATGATACATAGACAATTTCCTGATTTAAATATATTTAAAAAAAAACATCTGAACTGATAGTTTATTTCTTTTTTTTTATGACTTAATGAGAGAAGTGGGCTTTATGCTGCCCTGCAGGGCTTAAATGGTGACAAAGCCATTCTCAAGCACATATCAAGGTGCTCATTTTGAGCCTGGATCGATATTTATTTTTGATTCTGTTCATGGTGGAGAATCCTGCTTCACAGCAGCAGGTTGAGCCAATCATACTCAAAATGTGCAAGGTGATCTTTGAGCACACCATTTCACTTTTCTTTTCACCATTTCACTGCAGTTCTTCCAGCAGTGCACATTTTCTCTGCTCTCTGTTTTTTCATCGTCTTCTCCTTCTTTCCAATCGCCCGGCTATCATCAGGTTCTCCAACCTGAGCTGTGGCTCTCTGCTGCTTCCCAAGAGCTACCATGGGGTTTGCCACACACAGTCTTTCAGTTTAGGTCAGCCTTATCTTGGTAGATTTGGTATTGCACCCACTCTTGTTGTTTTTTCCCAGTGATGCCCTAAACAGTGCTCTGTTAACAATATCCAAGGTTTAAGATATTGCGTTAAAATCTGACGTCTCCACCTTTATCTCTAACGTGTCCGTTGAATTAAAAATCTAACAATTCATTGCTTTATACGATGCAACAAAAATGAAACCTTGATGTATTGATTCTGGTTTTCTTGCCACAGCAACGCAGGAAGAAGATGGTATCGCCCAGATGGCTCTAGATGTTTGAAGGCAGCTCAAGACTTGGAAACCACACTGTGTTCAATGATAACAAGCCAAGGCCGTGCCATCATATGTTTCCATATCGAGTATCACTCTTGCCATTTTCTTCTGAAAGCGCTTTTCTTTTTGTCTCTTGCTGCAGATGGCTTATTTCTTGCAACTTTGATTGACAAAAATTATTTGGTCCCTTCCTGCCTCTGGATTAGAAACACGTGGTCCGGTCAAGAATCATTCAACTGAAGCACGATGTGTCGAAAAAAGGGCATCAGAGATCTCCTCTACTTCCCTGAATTTCTCTGTAAAAAGCTGCAAAATAATGGAGGACTGGACTTCAATAGATAATATGAATGTCTCAAGGACATGAGGATTAGAGAGCGACTGATATTAAAGCTCTTTTCTTGCATCGGCTGATACATGGATGCATTCGCCAATTGATTTGTGCTTTCAGCGGCCTTGAGTTCACGTGAAGTTCATGCATTATTGCTCCGTTTATTTACCACCCACTTTGTTTGATTTGTTGATAAATGTTTGTGTTTTTGTCTACATGAAAAACTTGAGTGACATTTAGTTATATATGTGTCATTTTTTTTTATTATGTAAATGCAGAAAGAAAAGGCAACATTGGCCTCATGGATAGGCCTCCAAAAATCTTCAGCACATATCAGAGATCGGTTAGACCAGGGGTTTCAAAACCTCAAGATCTACTGTCCTACAGTTCTTAGATGTATCCCTGGTCAAACCCAGATTAATCAAATGAGTGACCCATTGCTATACCTCTTTCCAAACTGGATGGCATCCTGAAGAGATAACTTAGTAATCTGATTGAGCTGTAGTGGAATAAAATATGTATTAAAGGGATTTATTTTCCACTGTGTTTGAACACAAAAGGAAAACGTCTTTGTGTGGGCTCAGGGTTTCGCCAATCACAGCACAGAATTGTGTTTGACCTACTATTTTTACAAATCTCTGTTAAAACACCAGGCTTTATAGGGCTGCACTATACTTTTTAAATGAATTATAATCATAATGTTGGTATATTTACATCCTGTCCCTCTGATTTAGAAATTTACTGTGAGCTTCTAAGTAGTAAAAGTCCAAGAAAAAAAAAAGTTTTCAGTCAACATTGTTTTAAAATAGTAAAAACCCTGAAAAAGTATTATTCATAATTAAAGAAAATATTGATTAAAAATATTTTTTTCCTACAGGTTTTTTTTTGCCACCAAATGATACCAGACGGTGCTTTATTGCCTAATCTTTTGTGGGGACACGGCCTTCCTCTGTGTATCCAGCAGAAGTGTCAGAAGTAATAATATATAGGCCTATTACTAAAGTATAAATCCTACTGTTTAAAAACAATTTTGTAGAAGTAAGATTGTTAACTGAAACGTTTTACTCAAGCAAAAGTGTAAAAGTACAATTTTTAAAACTACTTAAAGTATAAAAGTAATGCAGGAAAAAATGTTATGGGCAGATGCTTTACACCTCATATTGGTTACTGTACCACCCTATTAAAGGAACTTTTTTCTACCATTCTGGATGATAAGTTCCTCATCATTTTTGTGGTTTTATAACTAATGGTAGCAGTGTCAAATTTAACTTTACATCATCTGGAAAACTGTTTATTTTGGTATGAGGCGAATAAGAAGTTGGTGCGACACTGAGTCCAATCACAAAGATATTGTCTGGATGAACAAATTTTTTTATGTTTTTTTTTTAATACTAACAGGCCATAACTAAAATGAAAACATAACTAATTAGTCTTTTTTTATGTATCTATTTATTATTATTTATCTATTTCTATTTTTGAGTCTATTTTTCAAATGTAAGGAGTAGAAAGTAGAGATAACTGAAAAAATAAAAATAAAAAAATAAAAAATTGAGGAGTAGAAGCAAAAGTTGCCCAAAAAATGATCAATTCTGAAAATAAGGGATACATATAGCAGTCAATTATGCCTGTTAATCTTTATTTCTTAACTTCGGGGTTTCAGATTAAAACAGGAAACTGTGCGCCCCTTCAAAGTAAAACCATGTGAGCTCCCTTAAAGATGAAGAAGAACCGCCACCTTTGGACCATGACGTCATGAACTTGACAACCAACCCAGTTCCCCACCGAGACATTTCGCCATAATAGTTTGCGCCTCTCTGTTTAAATACGACGTAACTTTTATTGAAATGCAGCCGAATAAGCGGCACGTTCTGCTTCTCTGGCTGCTTCTCTGCTCCGGTGTGGCAGAAGCGCTGGAGCCCATTAGCACCACCATCGCTGTGGGAATGGCTGCGGCTCTCACCGGGATTTTAGCGAGATACCAGAACATATTCTTCTATTTCCACGAGTGCTGCCGACCCGAATGGATATCCTTCAATAAAACAAGTAAGCAAGCAAACAAACACTACAGCCGCGACGACTGCCATACATAACCGTTATTTTTATGTGTTTAACACTTGTAAGCTTCAAGTTTCAACCACTCTGCAACCAGTAGGTGTTTTGAACGTAGCTCGAAATCACGTGACCGTTACGTACGCGGAAACACAGCAAACCAAGCTAGTTCTTTTTTTCTGCAGGTTTACCGCGGTTTACTTTTGGCCGTTGGTTATTAAGAAACGGCTCATGTTGAAGACAAACCGCCGGATCTGACAATGAAAGTGGCGCATATATGTTTCTGGTTCCATGTCTCTTTGACAGCCAGCGGGCTGGTTAACGCCTTCGATCCGTTCACAACAACATTGGTAGTCGGTCTCGGGGCTACGCTGGGCCGGACGATCTACAAATACTTCCAGGAGAATTGCGATCAGAAATGGATAGCTTATAACACAACAGGTGAGGTTGGAAGAAAACTAAAACCCTGAAATGTTTGTATTTGTTCAGCTGCGTCTTCTTGTGGCACATGTGGCAACGTTTCTACATGCTGTAGATAACAACTGTAGACACATCTTGATTCATCTGATCATATTTAATGATCCTCGACAAGATATGTTTTTATGATTGAATTTACAGCTTAAGATTATAGAATACACGTTTTGACCATTAACTTTAAAAAACAATGACCAATATCTCGTTTGGTTTGTGTATTAAGGTGTACTGCTTGTAAGGGTGCCTGCTATGGACATGCATAACTCATTTATTTGATTGTATCAGATTGTTGATTGCTATTGTGACACACGGGGTTAGATGCTCCCATCTACTCTAATCAGATAAATAATTTTCAAAAAGTTTTCATTTAAAAAAAAAAACAGCAGCACACATAAACACATCTTTGAGTTCAGCATCCTGGCAACCCTAGCAACCATATAAGATGCCCTATTATTTAATATTTGATTTCATGCTGTTTTTCTTAGTGTTTTCATCACTTCGGCATTTTTTCAGATTTCAAAATGATCTTAACATAAAAATGCAGCAAAAGTCGGTTTTACTGTACATGAAGTCTTACTCTTTTAGGTCAAAGGTCAGCCGTGGTAGCACTTCGAATGACCCTGCACCAAAGACACAGATCTCATGTTTAGGAGTGTTACCAACGGTTCTTTTGTCAAATTAGATTCGGACTTTGACTAGGCCATTTAAACTGCACAACATCTCTGGTCTTTAAAGATGTTGTGGGAGATCTTGGAAAAACGGTTCCAGCAAGCTATATTTTTGAACATACACAACCATGCCTCTCCCTTCAGACCAACCCTCAAAACCAGGCCTTCAAAACACATGAACATGCAGCGTTCTGCAGCGCATCTAGAGCAGCCAGAGCAGCACTGATGATGCAGAGCACTATGATTACTCCTCTGAAAGTTTTTTAACGCCTAAGTTAACTTAAAATGCCGAAATCTGTCGGCATCAGACCCACTTTTAAACAGCGCAGCTGGAGAAGAAATGGTGTTTTCAGCCGCATTAAGCTTGTAATGCTTCAGAATTAAGCTTGTAGAAGCATAAAAAATGAAGCAGCACGAGCATTTTTGCTGCTGTTGCTGCTTTAGGTGTGAATAGGGTGACCAGACGTCCTCTTTTATCAGACATGCCCTACTCTTAAATACCAAAAAAATGAAATGGAATTTCAAAATCCTCCAGGATTTTGGTCGACCCCAGGGCCGCCACTGTCCAGGCTAAAAAAAAAAGTGTCCTCATTTTCAGAAACCCGAATCTGGTCACCATAGGTGTGCAAGTAGCATAACACTGGCGTCCTGCACGAGCATTGGGGGTTCAATTAGTTCATGTGTCAGGGAACGCGCACAGGGGGGAGGGACAAGCAGACGTGTCAGGAACCAATCGTGTGATTGGTTGGGGTTATTCAGTGATTTCTCACTGGGACCATTTATTTTAGTTTTATTTCCAGACCTTCTATTTTACTGCTTGCTACACGACTGTGGTGAGATCTTTAGACCACATGGTAAAAAATGTATTAGAAAAGATCTCCTACTGCACCTTTAAGGAATAGTGTCCTGTAACCTTTGCATCTGTCCCTGGACCAGCACTCCTGAATCATAAGAGGCCGTTGCTCCATCATTGTGCAGTTCTAAGGACACTGACCCTGAAAGGCTGGAATTTAAACCAGCCTTTATTGTAGCTCTGATTTCATGTGTAGGATCATCATTGTTATCACTTACAATGCAGATTTTATCAAATGGGAATCACATCAAGAATTAAGGGAAACAAATGTGTGGGATTCCTACCAACCTTGGGTCACACGTTTATTGGTTTTCAGCCGCTATCCCTCCTGATGACCTTTATTTGTACATTTTCCAGGGCTGAAGAGCGACCTGGACAGCAAGCTCTTCGGACAGCACATCGCGTCCCGCATAATTTTAAAAGCTGTAAACGGCTTCATGAGCAACAACAACCCGAAGAAGCCCCTGGTGCTGTCTCTTCACGGATGGACCGGCACCGGGAAGAACTTTGTGAGCAAGCTTATCGCTGAAAGCGTTTACGTCGAAGGGATGCATAGCCGCTTTGTCCACGTGTTTACATCCACCCTTCACTTCCCACATGCAGAACAGATTGCTACCTACAAGGTGACAAATCCCCAGCATCTCTGGCTCTTCACCGTCCTGATCAGCTGCCTGACTTGTTTTTAATTTCTCGTTCACAGTCACAGTTACAGCAGTGGATTAGAGGCAACGTGACCAACTGTGAGCGCTCCATGTTCATCTTTGATGAGATGGATAAAATGCACCCAGGCTTGATTGACGGGATAAAGCCATACCTCGACTACTATGAGAAGCTGGATGGAGCTTCTTATCGGAAATCCATCTTTGTCTTCCTCAGGTAGACGTTTGCTTTGCATTTTTGGATTATTTGTATTGGCGGGGTAAATTTTTGTTCTGCAACAAATTTGTGAATCTTGTTTTTTTTGTTTTGTTTTCCTGCTTATCTGAGAAACCGCTACTTCTGACCATAGTCTATAAAGATCCTTGAATATTTTAACACACAACTTCTAGAGCTGGATGAAAAGGCCAAATCTTCTGTCATAATATATCTCTCAATTTTAGTCGACATGATATAATTTCAATTAACAAAATAAAAGCCTCAGAAAGACTAAAGAGAGCCCACAACAGAATCCTCTACAAATTGTTGACGTGTATTATTATTATTATTACGTGTGTTAACCCTTCCAATTTAACATTTCAGGAATATTTTCTTTAGAACATAAACGACATAAAACCCTGTAAAAAATGCTCTAATTATAGACTGTTGAAAGAACCCTGAATGTTGAAATCTGTAAATCATATACAGTCGTATGTTTACATTTGTCAATGCTGCTTACCTTTTACCACTGCTGATCTTTAAAAAAAAAAAAAGAAAGAAAGAAAATGTCTTGAGGGCTGAACTGAACAAAATTTCTTTTTGTATCTAAATGTTTTAAAAAGTTTAAGGGGTTTAAAGAACATGGTTGGATGGTTAGAAAGGTCCATTACTTAGGGGAAAAAAATGTACAAAGAGGGGTACGGATTCATTTAACTTTATGGAGAAAAGATACTTTAAGTGATTTTATTTTTACTCAGTAATTACAGAGATTTTTATATATTTTCTATAATGCTTCTTTATATAAAACTCTAAAACAGCCCTAAAAGTCATTAGTTTATTGCATTTTAGGATTTAGATCTGGACTTAAATTAGGCCGTTGAAACCATTTCCATTTAACTGCATATTAATGGTCATTATCACTATTTATCTGATCTCTAACGGTTTTTCCTCTTTTACTGCCCTATATTCTGCTCCATACCTCCCTACTCTTGTTAAAGAATTTATCCCCACTGCATAACACTACCTCTGCCATGTTTCACAGTAGGGGTGGCATGTTCAGGGTGAGGAGCAACTAATGATTATTCCATAAAAATTCAAAAATATCCACTGGACGAGGGACCTACTCGCTCCAGCCGGTGAACAATACCTCCTTACGACCAACCCTTAACAATCATAGACAGGTTTCAGGTATTACAGGAGACAATCCCCCCCTTAATGGCAATCCCCCCCTTTAACGACCAACCCCTAGAATCATAGACAGGTTCAGATATTACAGGCTAACGATGGAACTAAACGACCCATTCATCGGTTACCATTGCATGTTTCCAAGCAATACAAGGCCTTGTCCATATAATACTCAAACTCACGGCGGATCCAGACATTTGAATTGAGAAAGCTTCCTGGAGAGGTGGCGAAACGTCTTCAAATCTTGGAAACCAAGTCCAGTGGATATTTTTGAAGTTTTACAGAATGACTATGACCTGGATGACTGAGAACCTTCATCAGCAACTAATGATTAGTTTTCCTGCTAAAAAATTCTCCCAGCTAGCTCTCTGCTGCTTCCTGAGAGCTGCTGCAGTAGTTTCCAAAGTAGTTATTGATCTCCATGCTTGACTGTTCAGTTTAGGTTGGCTATGTCTCTGTAGGTTGGCTGCTGTGTGATAGATACTTCCATCTTTTGTCAGATCAGGCATTGAACAGAGCTCTGATTAATAGCTTGGGACTTTATAAACTAGCCCTTCTTGAAAGATCTCCACATTGTGCTAGGTTTTATTTAGAGGTGTTAAGGAACTTTGAGGCCAAATGCGAATTTTGCAGTTTGAGTGAAGGTGTCATCTCTTTGTAGAGGGCGGATCTGGAGCGAAGAGAGAAGGTGCCGAATTTAGGGAGAGGAAATGTGCAATTTTGGCTAAATTTGATTGCTGCCTCGCCTTCGAATCAAGCAAAGCAAAAAATCAAAGCTTTTGTTTACATTTGTTCCGGTAACCCCTTGCTCACACTGGCTCCGGTGCGGTTACCGAGCCGACGGAGACCGCAACTCCCGCACACCCCCTCTCACACCGCCCTTTTGACTACGGTGCGGTGCGGCTCTGCGGCTCCAGCAACAGGTCCGGAGATTTAACAGAAGTTCACTTGAGTTCACGTAACTTCACGCGATACCACGGCCCAAATAAGGATATTTGCGAGAGCTTGTTGCGGAGGGCTCCGGCACGCCGCAAGGATAGCTTTCTTGCGGAATTTTCTGCAGCGCCGGAGTGTCTCGGTAACCGCAGCCGGACAGCTCAGCAGCCGGTGAGAGAGGTTTACGTCTTTTTAATGACTTGGAATCACTGCGGCGCCGCACCCACCGCACCGCAACGGTAAGACCGGAGTCTGTGTGAGTCTGTTGTCAGGGTGATTTGTCTCCAAATGTGGGACAGCAAGGCCCCAAACTGGGTCACAGATCGGCAAAAGTACAGCTGAAAGCACCTGTCAACCAGACCTACCCTCTGAAGGAGGAGGTTGTTGTATTCTCCATACTGGGTCCATCTGTGGAAATCTGGTGACAGCCTTGTTCAGCTTTCAATAGTTAAAAACAGCGCTGCCAGTCTGTATTTAAATCCATTTCTGCCATGTTGAGGTGAAACCAACATCCTGCACATTGCATCCTGACGTAGGAGCCTTTCGACCTCTGGGCAAATTTACCTGTCATGCAAAATGCTTTCACTGGCCAGGCGAATTTCAAGGCAGACAGAACTGGTGACATTTTCACAGGTCTCACATTCATTGTGAACGCACCTTTAGATTGAGTCTGAACGTCTCAAAGTTTAGTTGTAGTTATGCTTTTAATATGCTTCAATGTCACATTTTAAATTGCAGCCGTTTGTAAGTGAAATCTCACATTACTTTGCTCTCTGTGATGCAATAAGAGGGAAATCTAGATGTATTATTTCTATTTTGCTTTGCACAGCAATGCAGGAGGAGACGGTATCATCGAGACGGCTCTAGATTTCTGGAGAGAGGGAAAACAACGAGAAGAGATCGAGCTCAAAGACCTGGAAATGGCGCTTTCTCTGTCGGTGTTTAACAACAATAAAAGTAAGGCGCGGCCTTGTCAGCGTATGTTTTAAAAAAAAATCAATTATCCCTTCGACTGTTTGTGTCTGAAAGTGTTTTTCCTTTTTTTCTCTCCCTGCAGGCGGCTTCTTTCGCTCAACTTTGATCGACAAGAACCTGGTGGATTTCTTTGTTCCCTTCCTGCCTCTGGAGTACAAACACGTGGTCCAGTGCGTCCTGGCCGAGATGAAAGCCAGAAAAATTCCACTGAACCACGATGTGGCAGACAAGGTGGCCCAAGATCTGGTCTATTTCCCTAAATCTGAGAGAGTGTTCTCTGTCAAAGGCTGTAAAACGATAGAGAGCAAGCTGGACTTCTACATATAATGTGAGCATCCGAAGGACATGAGGAAGAGTCACTATGAGCACTTTTTAAATGACAAGAACCCTGCAGACATTTGACTCCAATCAGGAGGCCAGTCTGGCTGAAGAGTTTTATGGAGGTTTCTCTGTCTGACCTTGTGGCCATCAAGATATCAGGAGGCCTTTTTCACTTACACTGAACGCAGAGCTCAACGCCAGCTGAATAAAATCACCAAATGATTGGAAAATGATGCTTTGTCGCTGGTTAAAGAGCCTTATCAATGTTTTTTATGCACCCAGCCTCTGATGTCTTCCTGTCAGGGGAACCTTTTCCCTTTGGAGTTGTTCTTCATCTCTGTGTTAATGTGGATGGGGCCACAGGAAATAACTGCCTTAAATTGTAATTTCCATTTTTAATAGAAGGATTAAGCATCCAGTGCAGTTTGTTTACCACAAGCAGCCATAGTTTCTGTTGTGAGGGCAACGAGGCTGTATAGAGAAAAGCATTTGTTAAAAAGACAAACACCTTATTTCTTCTATTTTACTGTTAAATCTTACAAAAAAAAATGCAAAAACTATGAGTAAAATATGTCTGAAAGGATTTATTTTCCGCTGTCTTTAAAAACACAAAGTCTATTTGTGGGCTCAGTGTTTCCCAATCAGAGCACAGCAGTGTTTTACCCAAAGGGTTAGCACAGCCTCGGTAAAACGCCAGGATTTTGTAAAGCCGCAACTTAATTATCAGAAAAAACTGCTTGGAATCGAGTCTTAAATAAATGAACTGATCTTATAAACCGTGCAGCTTGCTGTTGAATGTTTTAGGTGGCAAAGCTTTAGAAGTTTTTCATTAATATCTTGTTGAGATGGAAATATTT
Organism: Cyprinodon variegatus; assembly: GCF_000732505.1. NCBI lineage: Eukaryota > Metazoa > Chordata > Actinopteri > Cyprinodontiformes > Cyprinodontidae > Cyprinodon > Cyprinodon variegatus. The sequence continues at coordinate 126,320 of NW_015151457.1, read as the reverse complement.
CCCAGTATAAACACATTTTTTCCATCAAGATTAGCTTTCCTGACATCATGCAGCCCAAATGTATGAGTCCTGAAAATAAAGCAATAAGGAAAGGGAGAAAAAAAGCCAGTTTAGCCTATTTGGATGATCCTATAAATAAAACCTTTTCAACATATTGATTTGTAAAGTCTGCCCTCTTTAATTTGGCAAAGTTCCACCAACTCTTATCAGGGTTTGACAGCAGCACTCAGTGACTCCACACACTGAAAAAAATAATACAACCGCTTTTGGCATTTCCTTAATCATATTTAGTTACTTTAACACAATTGTTTCATGTTATCAGGGTAGAAAATAAAACAATTGTGTTAAAGTAACTAAATATGATTAAGAAAAAGGCCAAAAGCGGTTGCATTATTTTTTTGAGTGCAGATTTCTTGAACTTTAACCAAAATATAAGTCCTTTCTTTGTGAGTTTGGATGTGTCACCTCAAGACAAACATTCAATCAAAACACAAGCTTGTTAAGTTTTACAGAAAAAAAGTTACTACAGCTTTTTATGTTTCCATTTTTCCACTTTTAAGTATTTTTTTAGATTGTTTAAAAAAATAAAATGGTTCTCAAAAGGATTTCTCACAATTTAACATAATCCAAAACAAACAATGGTGTGTATGCGTTTTAGAGAGACTGTATTGTACTTTTAAATGGGTGGAAGGAAGAATGAGCTCCAAAAGTATGTTTTCCTGTATGACTGCCAAATATAACCTCTGAATGTGAAGGCAAACTGCTGCAGCACATAGAAAGCTCTCTGATTATAAACAAAACCTCCCTAATAATAAAGGTGATTTGTTGAACTGATGTTTAGAAACTTTCATGAGGCTGCTGGGGAAGTTGTCTAATGATCAGTTTGTGTAGAATGACCGCCAGGTGCAGCTTCATGTTGTCTAGAAGATGCAGCAGGAGGTCATTTTAGGCAGAATTAACCCATAAGCTTATTTTTAAATAAATCTATTTTTTCATACACTGAAATAAGGAACTTTAAGACACATCTTCACCTCCGCAGCCAAGCAAGCCATGTTATTTCCTCTGACTTTAAATCATGAAAACTACTTAATGTTTCTGGTTTCTTTTATAGCTTGAAATGAACATGGATGGTAAGGAAGGCAGAAATAGGAAGTTTTAATGCTGGGAGAAAATACATTTCTATCATACTGAAAGATTCTACCCAAAAAAACACCAGATAATACATTTTAAAAGAAATTATTTTTTAAAATGATTTAATGGGCATTTGATAAAAGACATTTCTAAATCAATTTTTTCTACCATTTAAGATAAATGTTTTTTTTTTTGTTTTTTTTATCTCAGGTAGTCTGGAAAAGACTTGATTTTATGGTTTCCCAGGCCTCAATAGGTAAAGAGAAAATTAAGTTTACAGTGGAAAAATGTTTCAGTTTTTCTAAAAACATTAATGTGGTCCTTTCCAACATGATTTATATCTGACATACTTTGTCTTGGCTCACCTATAATTAATTAAAAAGTGGTCACTGAAATGTTTTCTAATTTTTATTAAATGCTTAAATTGGGCCTAAAATTTTGAAATGTTCAGTGTCTTTTAAAACTCAACTCTAATCCCAATTAAAAGCAAATAAAATAAATATATATATATATCAAGACAACCGCTGTTAAAGGTATAGTGGAGGAGTTTTGTGATTTTTTTGGGAATACCTGCCCTCTCCAATTAAAAAAAACCCCCAAAAAACATGCACAAGCCTGTACCGGCTCATCAGAGGGAACGCCTATTGAATACGCGTGATAGCGTGCAGGAGCCTATTTCTCCCCGTGCACGCCCTGTTTAAAATTTTGCATTGATTATACAACTTTACTTTCCGAAAGAAGATTTGCAATTTTTCCTTTATGTCAGACTCACCATCGGTGATATGCCGAGAAGTACCGTATATGATATTTCTTATGCATGAATGCCCTAAAATTTAGAGTTTTGGTGGACAGATAAAGTCGAATGAATATGATTTCTACTTGTATGGAGACACGTTTGTGACGATGAATATATTCTCTGCTCAGTGGATAATAATAATTGAACTTTATTGATCTCACTCTGGAGAAATTCACCTCTGCATTCCATCCATCCCCTTGGGCAGCAGTGGGCTGCCATTGTGTGGAGCCCGGGGAGCAGTTTGGGGTTAAGGGTCTTGCTCAGGGACCCAGAGTGTCAGTCAGTGGGAATTGAACTCAGAACCTCTGGATTCCAGGTGCAATGCCCTGACCTTTAGGCCACCACTCTGCATTTTCCACTTTTGCTATCAACAACATTCTATATAATTTCTGATTAAACATTAGGAATATTTTTAAAAGATTCCTTTTTAATCATATTTCTATCCGTTTTCTCATTGTTGTGCGAGAGGGGAGGTAATTCTCAGCAAGCTGTTACTTCTCACTGGTAAGTGAAAATGGGGACGAGCATGCAGGACGGCCTTATGTAAACATCACCAGAACGATTGATACTTAGGAGAACCACTTATTTTGATTATCCACCTGGAAAAAACATCCTCTACTAAACCTCTAGGTGTTTTCTTGCTCTACAAAACTAGTTTGATTCAATTTGTCTGACCTGAATGAGTTGGGAAAGGAGGACAGAATGAATTTGTTAGTTGGTAGTGAAACCCTGCCATTGTCAATCAAGATAAAAATAATTCTCAAAATTTAGCTTTTCAGTGCCTCCTGTAACATGCAAACACCCTGCTATACAGTAGAAGCAGTTCAAAATGGCCATTTCCATTCAAACACCAGCCAGTGGCAGCAAACTTCCAGCCACTAGAGTACTTGCATATTTTTTTTACTCTTGACTCCACCCTTTCACAGATTTAAAGGGTCGGAACAGAAGAAGGCGCACTCACTGATGGCCATTCACGCTGAGCGTTGTTCTGCTGGAGGTTTCTTCCTGTTATAGGGGAGTTTTTCCTCTCCACTTTCGCTACAAGCATGCTTAGTGTGAAGAATTGCCTTGGATTGGATGAGCCGATGCAATCAGCTGGTTTTCCTTAGATAGAAAACTTTGAATAAATTTGACTGTATGATCTGGTTGAACTGTGAATTGCCTTGAGAGACATGTGTTGTGAATTGGCGCTATATAAATAAACTGAATTGAATTTTCTTTAGATCTTAAGAGCTCTTATTTGGTATAGTTGTGAAAATAGTGGATAGGGAATGTGGTGTCAAAAATTTGATTTTATTAGCTACATTTTATTTATATAAACACAGTTTCTTCAAGTATAAACCATTCATATCCCAATGAAAGAATGACGTAAAAATCTAATAAAAAATAATCATTTGGAAAAAAACTACTAGTAAATTTCTTTCCTACTTTAGATAAACCTAATCTTGATAAATGCCCTCTCCTTTATTATACCATTATAATATTCCTTCTTTCTTTATGTTTTCTGTTCTATGTTATGAATTCTGTTAATGTTTTTATGGTTTGTATTTGTACCCTTTATAATGTATAGATGCCAAATAAAAGTAAAACAAAACAAAAACAAACAGAGCAGGAGTGTGGGCTGCATATTGCTATTAAGTTTAACAATTTCTTAGTGTATGTTGGACTCCAGCAGAGCTGCCTTCTGTTGGCAGTCCTCTTCATAACCTTTAAAGACAGGATTCATAGGCGCATTTAACCAATCTCCTTGGAGAGCAGTGGGCTGCCATTGTGTGGAGCCCCGGGAGCAGTGTTGGGTTAAGGGTCTTGCTCAGGGACCCAGAGTGGAGGCTGTGGGGATCAAACCCCGTACTTGCAACCTTCTCAGAGCACAAGCACGCTGCTCTAACTCCCAAATACTCCCCAAGCATCATTGAAGTCCCATCCGACTTCATAAGACCTTACCTTAAGCTGTCTTGTTGCCAAATGCAAAAAAAAAATTAGGAAGAAATTGTCAAGGATTTATATAAGCATGATCATATAGTTCCACTAAATGTAAATATAAAGTACATCAACCTTGCCTCTTAAGCCTGTATCTATTTTCCACAAAAACTAATATTTATAAGGCATTTCTCATATTGTACATTGCCTAAACTGCTCATCTTGTTATCAACTCACATACAGTTCCTCTAGGATGAAGTGGAAATAAAAAATTGAAAGTAAATTATTTTGGGCCTGGGTAAATACAAATAAAATGGGCAAAAAAAAGGCCCAGAGTAGAAAGATATTTACATACAAAACTTTTGTTTGTGATTTACAGTCAACCTTATGCTTGGGTTGTAAACTGGGGAAATCAAATGAGAAGCTTCATCTTCAAAGTTTCACATTGTAAATCAATTCTACTTGGTTGATTTACAGAGCGGCAATTCACGAAGCGTCATTTCAAGGCGCTTTACAGGCGATTAAACCAGAGCATGGAGTCAGATGGGTTCAAAGGTTTTTATCAAAGGAAAACCGTACTTATTGAATCTGTTTCTGAAATAATATTTTATGTGACATGAAATATATTCCACCTTTTTTTGTTGAGAATGTTTCCACAAACTCAAAAATGTTGATATTTTAATGGCTTAGTGTTTTTTGTAATTATTTGGAAAAGCTTAATGGAAATAAAGTCACATTATTTAATGTGCAAATACTCTTTGCAGCACATTAGGAGTTTAGCAGTTTATTTTTTTATTTATTTATTTTTTTATGTTAAAAAATGTTTTTCCACAATAAATATCACATCAGGCCAGACATTCTTTTAAGAAGTGCGCTCTGCTCCTGAGGGTTCATGGCCTCATAGGCGTCCAGCTCCATGGAAAAAGTGGCGTTTCCAGAGGTCACAGTTCGCAGGACGGTGGAGTAACCCTTCAATGAGTGAAAAGATGAATTAATGAATCATTTTCAGAGAAATCTTACAGATTATTTATTATTCAGAAGATGTTAAATCTCACCATCATTTCAGCCAGGGGCACAGTGGCCAGCAGCACCTTGTTGTCGTGACGAGTCTGGATGTCTCTCACTGTCCCCCGTCTTTGGGCCAAGTCCCCCAACACGGAGCTGAGGTGCTCCTCTCCAAGGGTCACCTCCAGGGACATGACGGGCTCCAGGACCTGTCCTCCTGCCAGCCTCAGGGCCTGCGTCCCACAGTGAGGCTGTTAACAGGGCTGCAGGCAGTGGTACTAACATGAGAAAATAACCAGGTTTACCTTCAACATGCAGCGGGACACACAGGCGGACACCATGGCCGGCGACGTCCCCGGTTCCACAGAAATGCTATGGATCAGAGTGGATACGCCTTTCATGGGGTAACCCAACAGCGGGCCTGCAGAAGGAAGCACAGATTTGGCCCTCAGCATAAAGTAATGTAGATGGAGAACATTTCTCTCAGAAAGACAACCTGATGTCCAGAGTTAGAGGACAATTACCGGTAAGTCTGCTTCTGCTCAGGGGGAAACATTCTTTAAGGCCACTTTTACCTTGCAGAAATGAGCTCTGTACTCCGTTCTCCACAGCCTCTTTTATTTCTGGTGAGATCTGCTCTTGTAGTTCTTCTGTAAATGCTACTTCACACGAGGCCATGTCCACCGGTCTGACGGTCAGATTCACTGATGCAGCATGCCTTCTGCTCCCCACGGTTCGGTCCAGTGTGTCTAAAAGAGTCAAAACGCAGAGCAGTTCATGCATTAGCCTTTAAGAACCGACCAGAGAACACAGCCAGACATGGGAAGCCGTACCCGTAGTTGAGACCTGTTGAAGAATAGTTTCTCTGTAGGCCACCTGCAGTGGCCCCAGCTGCGTTTCAATGCCGTATTCTCGTCTGATTCGATCATGGAGGACCTCGATGTGCAGCTCCCCCATCCCACACAGGACAGTCTGAGGACCCGAAGAACAGGAGCTTCAATCAACTCACTGCCGGAAGCGAAGCCTTAGCTGAACCCAAAAGCGTATTACCTGACCAGAATCAGGGTCAACTCGGACTTTCAGGCTGGGATCTTCTCTCTGCAGGCAGTTTAGCGCAAACTCCAGATCTTTTAGTAATCAAAACAAAAAGTTTTGGACACTTTAAATAACTGGGGTGCAGATAAACACCAAGGAGTCAAGTTTATTAAAAGTCAATATGATAATCTACACCGTTATTTAACAAAATTGCTGGCAGGTACCGGAAGTTTATTTGAAGCCTTTCAAAGTAAAATAAAAGCTAGTACACTGGAAATATTTTACATACATGTTTATTTCCTGAAAAGGGGAAGAAATGGGGAGTGGCGGCCTAGAGGTTAGATTTTTGCGCTTGGGTCACAGAGATTCTGAGTTCAAGCCCAACACACCCCTACAGACTGCTACTCTGGGTCCCTGAGAAAGACCCTTATTCCAACACTGCTCCCCGGGCGCCGCACAATGGCAGCCCACTGCTCCCCAAGGGAATGGGTTACATTTCCCCATTGTGGGACAATAAAGGATTTACATTTAAACCTGGGATTAAATACATGCTCCGAATAAAACGCCCAAAATAAACTTCCGGTCCTGACAGTGCAGGTCTGTGCAACCAAGTGCAACATTAGTGCATTGTGCAGGTCTGCAATGAAGGGTCCTGACAGTGCAGGTCTGCAGTTAAGGGTCCTGACAGTGCAGGTCTGAGGGCAGACCCCTCTTAATATGTGAGCAATCATGTATTCCCATCCAAAGTCGTATTTTATTTTTCTTGGTAGCATGTGGTTTTAATGTTTAACATTTTTGCTCCTATAACAATGTAATTACAGCACCGACCCGCCTGTTTGGCCATGGTTGGGGGTTCTATGGTGCAGAAGAAGACGGGATCAGGGACTTCCACTCCAGAGAGGATGATGTCGGCCTGCCCTCCTCGCTTCTTCCCCACCCCGCTGTCATTTTGGGCTCGACAAAGAGCAGCAGCTGCTGACGCCTTAGAGGAGACGATGGTGTCTCCTGTGACAGTCTGGTGTGAATGTAGGAAACATCACTAGCCTCTGAATTCCAAACAGTTAAAAAAAAATATAGAAATCCCTCTTTTGATGCATGAAGCACTACCTGCTTGAGTCCCACAGTCAGGGCGATATTCCCTGCACTCATTGAGGGGATTTCCACGTGCTGATCAGCAAAGGGCACCAGCAGCCTGCTCATCCTTTCCCTGGAAACAAAAGGCTTCTTTCAATTTGCATTTTAACAAGAATTCATGACTCTGCGGCTGCTTTAAATGTCAGATCAGACGAAGGTGGGATGGAAAGGACGTACGTGCTGTTCCGGTTGATGTTGTGGACTGCTGTCTGTGCTTTTAGAGTTCCGGAGTAGATCCGTAGAAAAACCAGGGGACCACGCTGCTTGTCATGGAGAACCTTAAAGGCCAAGGCACACAGGTCCTCTTTGTACCAGCATCTGTCAGGACCAATGGCATTATATCTGATTAAAATGGAAAACATTCTAAAAAAAAACTGGTGGTGGCCTATACCCCCAATTTTAATAAACACCTTAGTCAACATTGTTTATAACATTTCCAACACATACATATATTGAGGGCATCAGGGTGTGCATATTCAGGGTACTGGAGGTAGGTCAGTCTTCTTCTTACCCAGATGCATCTAGGCCTGTGGGGTGGGGTGGGTCTGCCTGCCCTGGCCCTGTGAGCGTCCATGCCTGCAGTTAGCTGGGGGAACGCTGGGGGGGTGCCTGTGCACCTGTGCTTGGCTGGCTGGCGTGCCATGCTCGGCCTAGAGGGGTGGACTACCTGGGTTGTGATTGCCTGGCAGCCATGGGTATGAGAGGACCATATGGATGTGGGGGCCCGGAATAGCTATGCTTGGCTGCGGGTGGGGTAGGCTCTTCGGCAGGTTAGCTACCTGCTCTTGCCTCTATGGAGGGGCAGGTGTGCAGCCCAAAAAAACCCCCAATTTGCACGTCCAAAAATAAACTGAGAAAAGGGGGGTTCATAATGCTCCTAGTGTGGTAATAACCCCCCGCCTCTCCTTTTTTGTTCAATTATAAGAATATCAAGCATTTAGGATGAAAAATGTGAAAACTATATTTTTTTAACCGTTTAACGTTTTATGTTCAGAAAAGGTTAACAATATATAAATGTATTTCTAAGAAAACTGTACTGATTTATAAATACACCATTCAGTAAAAGAGTAAAGGTTTTCAACATGAAGAAGATGTAACTGGTTTAAGTTGGAGTTTAATCATCAGACTTCCTTTTTAGCAATTTTGTTTTGGTAACCAGTGTTTTGAGGCTAAAACACTTAAATAATACATAGCATTAAACTAAGCTATTTTTTATTTTTTACAATTTATGTTTAAGCAAATTAACACATACTATGTGTGTTAGCTAAATGTTATATATGTGCCAGTGAGGGTGACGACGGTGGAAGGATTATAGGATTTGTATGTTAACTCACACCAGGTCATGGTGCCGTTCGTTGGGATTAGGCAGGTAAGCAGTGATGGCATCTAACAGAGGCTGAACACCTTTATTTTTTAACGAGCTCCCGCAGAGCACTGGTACGCCTTTCCGGGCCAGGGTCACTCGGCGCACAGCTTCCTGCAGCTGAAAGGACATTAAACCCAGATGTAATGATGCCTTAGAAAGCCTTATCTGGCTCTATGCAATGGAAAACTCACTAGGTTTGCAGGAACGCCATCAAAATTGTCACCATAATTAGTCAGCAGCAGCTCAGCAAACTTATCGTCCAGATCAGCCACCTGGAATTTCAGAAAATAAGCCTCATGTGAAGCCATTGTAGCTAAAAGCTAACTGTTGCTGCATACTTGGGGGCATTTACCTGCTCAATAAGCGCTGCTCTGGCCTCTTTAGCAGCTTGCAAGAGTTCTGGATCATCAGACTGGCCGAGATGTTTGACCTCAAATGTTCGTCCATCATCCCGTGTGGATGTTGGCTTCCACGTGAGCTTCTGATTGGTCAATAGGTCAACCACGCCTGTGAAGTTCCTCCCGCTGCCAATAGGGAACTATAGAGTGATGAATTAAGAGAAACAATCAGTATAAACTCGCTAAGATAACAGGTTTAGCAAGGAAGTTTCTGCATCCCTGCTAAAACTAAACAGTTTGCTTTAGTTTGATGAATTTGAGCTACAAATGTGTACAATGAGTTATGGATCTGAGCAATAATTTAAGTATATACTCATAGTACTGGGGCATTAGCATCCTTAAAAACTCCCTAAGGTACTTAAAGCTACTTATCTTCTCTTGTCATCATAATATAAGGCAGATATGATCAATGTAAAAGGATATTACATTACAGCACATAGTTGGTGACAAGCTGCATTGTAGCCAATGTCAAAGTAACAGAAACAAGGCTGCTGACACAGTGGCCACATTGACGTGAATAAAGTGTATTTCCAAAGGAAACCAAAGACTGAGATTGATAAAACTGGGTTGAATTTTTTGTTATCTTTACAAGAGATTTGACCAATATTTCTACGGCTCTCTGAAGCTTTTCTTTTTATGTTTTTCTTTAAACTTGTCCAACTGCCTGGTATAAAAGAGAAAGAAATTTAAGCTTTACAGAAACAAACAAACAGAAAATCTGGACATGACAGTATAAGGAGATCTGTATATAAAAAAAAACCTTGTTATGAAGATGATGTAAGCGTTTTAAAAAAGCCTACCTGCAGGACGACTGGGTTGGCTTTCAGTTTCAGTCTAATGCTTTCAATTGAGAACTGTAAGCTGGGGAAACAAACATGGCTTAATTTTCAATATACTGTAAAAAAAAAAAAAAAACCCATAATTTACAGAATCTGAGCTTTGTGAGTCACTCACTCTGCTGTAGGCTTGTCCATCTTATTCAGGAAACAAACACAGGGGATGTGGTGCTTCTCTGCCTGCCGCCACACCGTCAAAGTCTGAGCCTGTTAGGAATTTTAATATAAACATGTACCGTACGAATTTGCTATAAGCATGTATCTAAAAAAAAACAACTGCCTCCTAACCTCCACGCCTGCAGACGCATCAAAAACAGCTATCGCCCCGTCAAGAACACGAAGCGCCCGTTCCACCTCCAACGTGAAGTCAACATGTCCTGAAAGCAGAAAAGCTTCACTCATAGCTGCTCCTTCACTCTTTCATCCGAATATTTCAGGTCTAAAAAAAAATTTATTTTCTTCTTTACCCGGTGTGTCTATGAGGTTGATACGATGATTTTTCCAATCAAATGTGACAGCTGCGGACTGTATGGTGATACCACGCTCCCTCTCTTGAGCCATGAAATCTGTAACTGTATCTCCATCATCCACATCTGATGGAAGGAAAATGGTATGCACAAGCAAACATGTTAAATATGGAAAACAGAGATCTACAAGCTGCTGTCTGCACACACCTCCTAATGCTCTCGTATAGCCAGAGTAATACAACATCCTCTCTGTTGTGGTCGTTTTTCCTGCGTCGATGTGAGCCATGATTCCGATGTTTCGGATCCTGCAGAAACACACCACATCTCAACACTGATCACACTAATAAAGTTCGAGAAAATCACCACCAACAGCGACTTCTGAATGAATAAAAAAACCCCACTTACTTAGAAATGTCAGGGTTGAGCACCGCCCGCAGTGACTTGATGTCATCTGTGACAGTAAGCATGATTGTAAATAATCAGCATTTGACCAAATATAAGGTAATCAAGATTTACATATATACAAAAGGCTAAATTTGGTATCAAAGCAGCACAAGAACTGGAGTGCGATTTCTTCTACATCACAACTTAGTGAGAAAAGAAAATCTATAAAATGTCTTGAAAAATGTGTGTAAAGTGCATAAATGCTGTATCCCTTAAAGCGACTTTAAAGACTATTTCTCACATCTGAACATCTTACATGTTATTGCATCACAGCGACAAACCTCATTCAATTTTATCATGCTTTCATATGAAGTGGAGAAAAAAAAATGGAAAAACAGTTTTTAAAATACTTTACTACAACTTTTAAAAAGTGTGTTGTGGAAAATGTATTGGAATAATTTGTCAAAACACCCCCAAGTAATATGACTGTGGAGTAATTAAAAAACATTCTCAGAAAGAAAAAGGGCAAGGGGAACATTTAGCAATCTACCATACTGAGCCGTTCAAGCTTACTTTGACCCCTGGTGAACTTAGAGAATGTGGGAAGAGGGACAGTGAGAACAATTCTCAAACAAAACAAACAAACAAAACAAGCAGAACATGTTCTACATATTGGCATTAACTTGGACCAGATCCCAGTTTATGTTAGACTCCGGCCCTCTGTAAGCAATCTACTTCATAACCTTTAAAGACAGGATATATAGGCGCAGCCAATGGCCAGAGAGGTTCTGCTTTGGGGACAAACTAATTTTGTCCCTGCTTTCTGCAGATGATGTGGTTCTGCTGGCTCCCTCCTTCCCAGACCTACAGCATGCAATGCCAGTTCACAGCTAAGTCCGAAACAGCCAGGATGATGATCAGTTCCTCCAAGGACAAGGTTCTCAAACAGAAAAAAGGTGCCTTGTGCCCTTACGGTAGAGTTCCTGCCTCAAGTGGAGGATTTCATGTATCTTGGGGTCCTGTTCATGAGTGAGGAGAGAATGGAGATGTTGTGATCAAGTGCCGCTGATGTAACTGGAACTACTCCCTTCTGAAGTCACACCCCTCTGGCGGAGGGGTTTCAACATCCTATTTTACATGTGGTCCTGGACTGCCAAAGGCTGGATGCTAAAGCGCTTCCAGCTGAAGGCTGGTGGTGTTCATATTTTATCTGCTCTTTTCAATTACACTTTCACACACAAAGCATGTGAGCAAAATAGAAACAATAGCAAAATAGAAATGATAAACAAAGACATGTATGTATGTAGAGGGTTTTTTGTTTTTCCTTCACAGTTGAACATTTCAGGTTTTCAGTTTGTTGACAGATATTTAATGACGATAAATTGCGCCTTCATCAGTAGTGGATTAGAGATATACAATTAAGTTCAAAAGTGGGCCAATTCAATTCAATTCAATTCAGTTCAGTTCAGGTAAATAATTCATGATGCAGAAAATAACAATCTGATTGTGCATTTTATTTATAACGCTTTATAATAATAAATAAGTGCTATAAAATATTTGCTCCCCTGCTTGCATTAATTATCTGTGCCAATGCTTTTTTTAAAATAAATAATTGTCCAAAAAATGTTTTGCTTGCACACTTCGATCTTTACGTGCAAGCAAAATATTTTTCTTTTAGTGCCCTACTGTGCCCCTGCATAGTATTGGGTCAGCTGACGCCCCTGATTCACAGCTATATTATCAGCTGCTTTACCACATAAAAGTAAATTAAAATATGCAGTGACAGCATGAAATAATGCTAATATACAAGTTCTTTCTTCACCTTCCTTCAATTTTCAGTGAGAGGGATTGCCCTTAATCTTAAAACTGCAGACCAGACTTTTAAACAAATAGAAGAAATCCAAATAAGTCGTTTTATACATGTGTATGTAATCATGTTACTCATTCTGACAGAAATACTGGCATAAAACGTTGGCTCAACAGTTCCAAAACTAAAACTATATTTAATGAATGGTATAATTTGATTAATCGGGCCAAGTTAGAGAAACGCACCTTTAGGAGATCCATGAAATCTTCTTAAATGCCAGTTCACATCACACCTGCAGCTCTGTGATCCAGCTTTCAATAAACATCTTCCCTGTGGACAACGCTTTTTTTTTTAAACGAACCCGTAATTATAGACATATGTGAACATATTTATAAAGAAATACGACGTGTCTTACCCAAATGACCCTGTTGAGCGTCTGTAAGGCTCCCACAGGCATCTTTACTGCCTCGTTATAAAAACTCTTTAATTTCTTTCTGTTGCGACTTTAAGCAGAAGGAAACCGGACCAAGAATAATCACCTCAATTGTTACGGACGAAATACAAATGTCCATATAAACAAAACTGGACAAGAGAAGTATTAAAATATCCTTCAGACGAGAATAATTTCTGTTACACATAAGTCACGTTTAGAGACAACCCCAAAATACATCCCCTGGAAAACTTAGGTTACCGACATTGGTTCCGACTTTAAAAGTAAATTCACCTTTTTTATAAATTTGTTTAAATTTAAACATTTGTTTTTATTATTATATATTTTTTGTTTTGTAATGGAAACCTTTTGTTTCAGTAGAGAATGTTTTACGAAAAAAAGAAAAGAAAAACCGGATATGTCGTTTCACAGCAGTGACGCACTTCCTCTAAGTGTCGGCTCCGGGGAAAACAACATCAGAAAACCCCCAGCCTGAAGAAAAAACACCAACAAACACCGTGTCTTTACCTATTTAAACCAGCGTTACCGTAATATCTGGAGCAAGTATCATACTAAGTACAAAATGGTAAGAAAGACGATCGTTTAAATGTTGTTAATCCGTTGTTGGCAAACTATCCAACGCTTTAGCTAGCTTTTAGCTCTGGTCCGCATGTGCTAATCAGGACAGACTGCTCTCATCGAGGCCCTTTTTTGTTCAAATCCACATTATGTTCTGCTGTTAAATGTCTACATTTATTACATTCTCTGCTTTAAATTTTTAACAGACAATTGGTTTCGTAGTTTTGGCTTAGTTACTTTAAAAGTGTGACTATGTTACTAGCTTCTCGTGTTCTTAGGGCCACAGTTTGACATAGCATGATCCGTTACCGACTGTAACTAAACTACCAGTGTTTGGTTTTGAAGATAAAAAAAAGTATTGTAAAACAAGGGCTAATTGATTGTTTCAAATCGCTTGATGTTGTGCAAACCAGAAATAATTTGTGATTTTCATATTAAAAAAATAACTAACTAATGAGATGATCTTACAATCTATGTATTTCCAATGTGTAATCATCTTGCGCTCTGAGCAAGTCACATTGCTTTATTGTAAAAAAAAAAATCAGTTTTTAAAGATATCTGTTTATGGCCCATCAATTATTAAAAAGTTAATGCATGTTGACTCACAACTAGACTGATAGAAGGCTTTTTTTATCTACAACTAAAGGAATTAGTTTACTTAAGATAATTTGCATGAACCCAAGAAAGCACAACAACCCAAAATCAATCCCATGCATTTGCCACTTGATTGTGTAGTAACTGTCTTCATAATAAACAAAAATTATGCTGATTTTTTTTAAACTTATCCAACCGCCTGACACTGTTTTACTTTATGTTGTGTCTACAAAGGGTTAATGAATTATTTGTGGTGTTGTATTTTTTTTTTTTTTTACCCAACAATCTTTCCTTTTTTCTGCTATAACATTTTTTTTTGTGGTAGCACATTGAAAGGCTTACCACAGTTGAAACCTCTGGCACTCAGATACCAGTAATAAAAAAAAAAGTTCTATTTATAACAGACAAGAAAAAGAATGGGATATTTTCATTAAAATGGTACAGAGCTCTTGGCAATAATTGTTTAAAGAGGCCATTAGTGTTTTTTTTTTGTTTTGTTTTTTTTTTACATATTAAGCCTTGAAATTAATTAGTAAATGGTTCGCTTCAGTCCTGATTCAAATTTAGATTAATTATCCAACTCTGCACTTTGTTCTTCAGCCTCAGAACGAGCACATTGAGTTACATCGCAAGCGGCATGGCTACCGCTTGGACCACCATGAAAGGAAACGGAAGAAGGAGAGCAGAGAGGCCCACGAACGGTCCCACAAAGCCAAGAAGATGATCGGCTTGAAGGCCAAGCTTTACCACAAACAGAGACATGCAGAGAAGATCCAGATGAAAAAGACGTGAGAAAAGTTGCTTTTTTGTTGCCGTTTATTTTTTTTGTTTCTTGTTTCGAAAATCATTTTTGGCCTTTGTTGTTTTTAGCATCAAAATGCATGAGCAGAGGAAGACCAAGCAGAAGGCTGATGATAAGACCCCTGAAGGAGCAGTACCAGCCTACCTGTTGGACAGAGAAGGACAGTCTCGTGCTAAGGTCCTCTCCAACATGATCAAACAGAAAAGGAAAGAAAAGGCTGTAAGTGACCTTTAAAAATTGGTTAGATTGGATTTGTTGTAGGGTTATTACACTTGTATGTGCTAAACTGACATAATGTTTATAGGGCAAGTGGGAGGTGCCTCTGCCAAAGGTTCGCGCCCAAGGAGAAACAGAAGTGCTTAAAGTCATCCGGACTGGAAAGAGACAAAAGAAAGCCTGGAAGAGGATGGTCACTAAAGTTTGCTTTGTCGGTGACGGTTTCACAAGAAAACCTCCAAAGTACGAGCGTTTCATCAGACCCATGGTAAGCCCACAGTGCAGTGTGAATAGAAATGTTTTGATTTCATGGTTTGTAATTGGTCACCCATTTCTTTCTGTCTTTGTTTTTAGGGTCTGCGTTTTAAAAAGGCTCACGTCACACATCCAGAACTGAAAGCAACGTTCTGTCTTCCCATCCTGGGCGTTAAGAAGAACCCGTCGTCACCACTCTACACCTCTCTGGGAGTCATCACAAAGGGAACGGTCGTAGAAGTCAATGTCAGCGAGCTGGGCCTGGTTACACAAGGTGGAAAGGTCATCTGGGGTGAGTGCTCCATTTCAGTACCTTCAAGCTTTACTAGCAAAGGACAGCTTGATTGTATGGATTGTCTCTTTATTATGGGGTACATTGCACCTTTAACTGACCACAGGGTTTCTGAAAAAAAGTAGTTTATAACGGAAACCTTCCCCCACTTCTGAATAGATTCTACTAAATGTAGATGATTAAATATATTTATTTTTTTCTTCTTAGGTAAATATGCCCAGGTGACAAATAACCCAGAGAATGATGGCTGTATTAATGCAGTTCTTCTGGTATAAGACTCTTCATTCCTATTAACACCAAGAGGATTGTTGGTGTCACCGATGCGATGAACAGTGAAGCTACATTAGCGGAGCTGTTGGGAAGAAGGCTGGAGCTGTGATTGGCAACATCTACTGCAACAAGAGACACTCTGAAAGGAATAAATGTTTGATAATAAACTTGAGATTAAATAAGATATTCTCCTGACTTTTGTGCCTTTGTGAATTCCATGTAACAATATGATTGCAATATTACCTCGTAATATAAAAATCCCAAGATTTTGATACATAGTTTTTTTATAGTACCGTAGTTTAAATTTCCTTCATATCAGCTTTATCTGTACTTTAGCTTTTAAAGATGGGTTAGAAAAAGCTTTTTTTTTTTTTTTTTTTTTTAAAGCCACTTAAGAGTTGATATTAGCAGAGTTAGGTGGTGTAGCTCAGAAATAAAATATTCTGTTTTTATTGTGCAATATCCTGTAAATCTCACATTTTTTCTTTCCTTTTGGATTTAAATTGGAAATTATGGAAATCCCCTTTGAGAAAATAGCTTTTACTTCAATTCTACCTTCTCAGTGTTGCCCTGAATTCAGAGTTCAACTAAAAGCAACATGTGCAACATGCATGCCAATATTTGCAGCTAGTGGTATTGCACAGTAATAGTTTGTTTTAAACCGACCTAAAATCTGCATTGGATTAGCCTAGATTAAAAGCCTTAACATCAGGGATGCCAAAGTGTTGATGTTCTTTTGCTTCGGCTTCTTATCAAACTGAACAGGAATCTTGGGTCAGGTTTAAAACTCAAAAAGGTTTTTTGACCATTAAAACCTCTCAATTACTTTTTTTCTTTTCATTCTAGTTTTCCCAAGAAAATGATTTGGACTAAATTGTCAAAAAGTATTTTTTTGCTTTTGTAAATTTAGATCCACATTTGCAGGTAATATATAAAATTTAGTTTGCATCAAAATGTTAAAAAATCAACCTTACTTTTTTTTTTCAAACAAAAGTCAAATTGCAAAACATTAACCTGGTTCATGGAATATTTTCACCATCAGTTTGTACTTCATCCATATATACAAATATTCATTCACATTCTTAGTGAATCCTCAACCTAAAGTAATACAGTAAATGAGAGACTAGAGACTCATTGTTGCCCAATTTTGGTAGTTATTGTTTTTGACTCTGGTTTTTGTTTTTGTTCCTTGCTCTCCTCCTTCCTGGGCCCCCATCCACCCACCCTTGGTGGTTGTTTTGTGTTTTTTGCACTCAGACTGTTTGAATTCTGGAGTTCAAATGTTCCTCGTGCATGTTTGGGTTCTCTCCAGGTACTCTGGCTTCCTCCCACATTCCAAAAAGATGGCTGTCTGGTTAACTGGCTTTTCTAAATAGTCCTTAGGTGAGAGCACGTGTGTGCATGTATGTCATTTATTTACATTGGGAGAAACTAGTTTGCATTTCTTTTGTGTGTCCCTATTAATAATGGGATGTGTTTTAATGTATAATAGGTATTTAGTCAAATAAATGACAGTGTCAAACGCTCACCGTTAACTAAATAAAATAGACTCTGATAGCACGTTTGCCAGGCGCAATGTAGTTTTTTAGTTGTAGTGTTCAAGTGGAGTTGCCATATCATGACGTCATCTGCAGGCGCAGGGCCCCGAGTAGATCTGATCACTTGATCTGGTACCTGCACGGGCCGTGGTGTCCTCCTGTTTGTCCCGCTGCATGTTAAAGTCATGTTAGCACCATGAACCCTCAGGACCACAGCGCACTTCTTAAAAGAATTACAGGTCTGATGTGATCACTCCAGAACAAAAAAAAATATATTTACTTCAGAAAAATTTAGATAAAAAAAGAAAACAACCAAACAAAGTCCCAATGTGCTGCAAAATAAATGTACAGCGACTTTATTTCCATTCAGCTTTCCCCAATTAAAAACAGTAAAACACAAAAGCTTTTAAAATATCTGAGTTTGTAGGAACATTCTCACCAAAAAAAAGGTGTAATATTCTTTATGTCACATAAAATACAATTTGAGAAACAGATTTAATAAGTACAGTGGCAGCTCTGAAGATGAAGTTTCTCATTTTATTCCCCAGTCAACAACCCAGGCATACGGTTGGATGTGTTGGTGGGCGTGGATCCCTTTTTCTGCTCTGCATCTAACATCTCAGCTCTGCTCAGATACCTTTGTATTCATGTGGACAAAAGCTGGGAGACAGTGGCTCTGCTGGTATCCCACGCCTTATGGAAGAGAGGGGACAAAAGAAAAACAAGATATACACAATGTTTCTTGACATATTTTGGTAATATCTGGACAGGATTACTTACTCGACCAAACGACAGCGGTGAACAGAAAGTCTGCTGTAGGCATCGCCGATGTCTGTGACCTCTTTAGCGCTCCAGAGCCGCTCTGCTACAGCACTGGCTCGAGGCCTAAAAATAATAACACTGTATAATGAAACTTCAACATATAAAATACACAGTTAAGGGTCATTAGAAAAGGAATCGGCCTCTTTTGAAATAATCCACATTGTGCAAATTTACAAACAAACTATGTATTTTAAATAGTTCAGACACATAAATAATGATATGGATGATTAGCTGAAATGGGAAAGAGAAATTTACCATTTCCAGCAACTCTTACATTTAAGGCCAGCGTTTCTCACACCACTAGTTTACCATTAGACTCACTGCCAAATTTCAGTGAACCTGCACTGATGTAGACTCGCTATATAAGGGCTGAATAAGGCCTGGGCGATACACTGGATTTTTACGGGGTTTTTTAGGGTGTCTGATATTCCCAGCTTCGTGTGTGTAATCACATGACTCCACCCATCCAGTCAGAAGTGTAAAAGAATGGTGGATGAACCCAGTGAAGAAGCGTGCATAGCTGTAGCTGAGCGCACAGAGAAGAAGTCGAGAACACGTTGTCAGATTTGAGTGCGCAGCACACCGGTATTGAGTGAGGGTGTGCAAGTTTAAACAATGCACATCTTTCTCACTGTGTGCTCAGTTCTGTGGTTCTAATATTACGCCATAGATTTTGAGCAAAAGAACACAAACTGCAAAGTTTGTCAGAAAATTGTCGTGGATACCCAAAGTAACACATCCAACCTCCAACACCTACAGCACAGCAATCTGTGGAGTTCAAAGATGTGCAAAAGGCTCCATTACCTTTGCGCAAAAATGTTTGCAGGAGAGGAAACATTTTTCTCCTGTTCAATGAGACGTGTTGAATATAAAAGAAATATTTTTATAATTCCAAAAAAAAAAACTAAAAAAAACCCCTGCCAAACTGAATTGCTGAACATACACAAAAAATATATATATATATATATTGTCAAAGTTCACCTGTAAAAATTTCTCGTATATTCTGACTGAGGGTCATGATTACATGACCCTCCTTTTTGTGTAACACCCATACTTGTGGGATGAGGTTTCAGCAAATAATAATATTTAGAGTTGTAAATTCAATATATATAAAAAAATTCTCATTCAAAGAGAATATATTTCCTGCATATAGTCCAGCCAAGTGCATTTACAAAAATAACATTCCGTTATATTTACTTTCAGAGCATCCATTTCCTTTAGGTTAGAAATTCTACACTCTTTCTTAAGGGTTAAACTCACCAAATAGTATTACATTAAAGTTTGGGGTCAACACAGGACAATATATGAAAATAACATATATTAAGTCAAAAATGTGCATATTTTACCAGAGTCTTGGTGTCAAATTTGTAGCATCCACGTACTCTCCCCAGAGACAGGCCTCTCCACCAATCACCAGCTTCTTTTGTTCTTCAGTTCCTGTTTATTTGTTTTTTTTAATTAGAAAATAACATTTTAATTCTGAAGCATAATAACACATACACTGCCCTTTTTTATTCAACAGGTCTTACACAGTCTTGCACAGTAGTGACAACATGATGGGTTTAGGTCAGGATTTGATTGAAAATGAAATAAGCCTGTATAAAATCTAATAATTTTACTCACCTTTCAAATATTAATTTAAAGTGTTTATTTTATGAAATAGACTGTTTCTCAGAAAACCAGTATTGCTTCTATTGGCTAATTTAAAATAAGATATGACATAAAATTATTCTAACGGTCCGTCGAACTGAAGCTATTTATCGTTGATGGACAGGCATTATCTAGCGCTTATAGGACAGCCAATAGCGGCCTTTCTTGCTGGGGAGTTGACAACACTGGTGAAGGGATGAGAGGAGCGGAGAAGAGAAGCTATTGAAGACAAATTCTAAATTTTGATTAAAAAAAAGTGTTTAAATGTATGAAAAAAAATTATAATTAAATTAAAATGGGTCTTAGAGTTCACAAAGTTGTTGTTTTCCGCACATCCCATACTACTGAGTTCTTTATATATTATAGCATTTTGAAAGTACTGCATTGCAGCCATGCAAAATTCTGCAGGCAACACTTAGGACAGCTCAGTGAAAGCACTAGGGGGGTATTTCATAATTGGGATATTTAAAACATATACAGTAGTTTCGACTAGTCCAAATTAACTGAAATATCTTGATTATAATTCCTGATGTGTGACAATTAGAAAAAACAACTCAGATGACGTCATTTGAGATATCTCAAAGTGCATTTTGACTTTGCATTTCTTTCTAGGCATAATTTAAAAATATAAAAAAAAAATCATTAAAGGCAGTTTAAAATTTAGTATATAATGTTTATCTATTCTATTGAAATTTCTGTATCTGTGTCTTCTCAATTCAGAGGGCTCCATGCCTGTCTTTCCTAAATCGGCCCATGCTTCGATTCTCTCCTCCGGGTTTCCTCTGTTGTGCAGAGAATTACTTCCCCTGTCATGGGAGCGCGCACCGCCCTAAACTCACGGCCATTGATGAGAAAACAGATTGAAATAGGAACGAAAAGGGAAATTTTAAACACGTTCTTAATGTTTTCATATTTCTTATACATGGATGACTTAAAATTGATAGTTTTAGTGGACAGATAAATTGGAATTAATAGGATTTTACTTGTAGGGTGACAAGTTTCAGTCAATGCTACAGTCAGTGTGTGATGAATAAATTCTCTCCTCAGTGGATGCCAATTCTCAATTTTGCTATCAACACCATTCTAGATAATTTCTGACATTTTATTTGTTAAACTTAGAACCTGCAGAAGATTCCCTCCCCTCCTTATTTTCACATTCCCTCANTTCTGTATCTGTGTCTTCTCAATTCAGAGGGCTCCATGCCTGTCTTTCCTAAATCGGCCCATGCTTCGATTCTCTCCTCCGGGTTTCGTCTGTTGTGCAGAGAATTACTTCCCCTGTCGTGGGAGCACGCACCGCCCTAAACTCACGGCCATTGATGAGAAAACAGATTGAAATAGGAATGAAAAGGGAAATTTTAAACACGTTCTTAATCTTTTCATATTTTTTTATACATGGATGACTTAAAATTGATAGTTTTGGTGGACAGATAAATTGGAATTAATAGGATTTTACTTGTATGGAGTCAAGTTTCAGCCGAAACTGTGCTAGAGTCAGTGTGCGATGAATAAATACTCTGCTCAGTGGATGCCAATTCTCAATTTTTCTATCAACACCATTCTAGATAATTTCTGACATTTTATTTGTTAAACTTAGAACCTGCAGAAGATTCCCTCCCCTCCTTATTTTCACATTCCCTCAAATCGTGGTGTCTTTGCCGCTCGGCTGTTCAGAATAGCGCAGGCTTTACACTACTTGTAAGCGCACAGCCTGGCAAATGTTGAAAGGGCAATATTACCATTACTGTTAATATATAATAGAAATGTACACATTCAGTGATAAAATGTCGCAGGGGATGGTCATTTAAGAAGGGGGATGCCATCCCCCCTTAACTTGAGTACTATGTACACCCCATAGGAGCTGTGCTCTAATTGACTTTTCTCAGCTCTTTATCTCAGAAAGACTGTAGCTCATCCATGAGTCTCTCTGTTTACAGGCCTGATCTATGAAACTTTACCCTCAGGGTCAGTTTGAAGGCAGCAGACAAAGCAACTTTTTATGAACTGCAAAAACCTTTAGACTTTGCAGCAATTAAACTTACTGTTTATCTCACGGCTTTTGAAACATCGGATTTAGCGTGGTTAGAAACCCACTACAACAGGTTATCAGACTATAACTTCCTGCCGAAGCAAGCTGTGCTCCAATGCAAGCTCAAACTGTAATTAAGTCAGGATTAAGTTCAGTTTTATTATCATCCCTCTGTTCTTTAGCATTTCCTTATATAGAAGGGGCCCTACTTCTCACATGTTATGTGCTCTTAGCGAAGCCTGTTAATGAAAGGCATCACCAGGTGAGAATGGCAGCCTTCAAGCAATGAGGAAAAATCAATATATTATGGAAAAACAAACCCTTAAAATCTTGTGGGTCGGCTCTGTAATGGCCCTGCCAATCCTGGCCATAGGCGATACGGTTCAGGTACCAGGGCGAGGACAGCAGGGTCTGATACCCTGCCGATGTAATATTTGCCATCTCAAGTTGGTATTTCTCCTGGTTTCCTTTCCAAACGTGGATTATAGTGTCTGGTTTCAGCTACAGAGCACACACAGGGGAGGAAGACAGATGGAAATATGTGATCAAAATGAGTTTTGATTTTCCATCTGCTCATGATCCCTGTAAAGCTTGGGTCTGCAACCTGAGTCTCCACAGCCACAGATGGCTTTTTTTTAACTTCTAAAATGGCTCTTAAAAATCATATAAGGAAACAACAAATGTAGTATACTAACAATTACCAGTCTTTTTTGGGTTTATCCACATAATTTTCACAAAAAAATTAAATAAAGAATTGTCTTTTTAAATGTAGTTTTTTTTTAGTCATTAGGGTTGAAAATTATCTGGTCTTTTTACATCATCAAATATCCTATGAAAAAAAAAATTCTTGCCTTATCTATTTTTCAATGCTAAAATACAAATAAACTATTCATTTTAAATGCACAGGTATCAATAAAAAAATAAAAGAAATAAAAGGATATAAATTATTTGTGACTCTTGACAACTTTTTCTCAGCTGAACTCAGGACAAAATGGCTCTTTGGATTCTAAAGGTTGCAGACTCCTGCTCTGAAGTGTCTGAAACCCAAAGGTTCAGAACGCCTTTTATATTTCTGACAATAGCAAATATCAGGTATTCCCTGCTAGATGAATAGAATTTTAGTTGAAAAGTCTATTGAGCATGCCTGACCCATGTATGGAGGCCTTAGTCATCGATGCGGACGACCTGGGTTCAAATCTGGCCTGTGGTCCCTTCCCTTTCCTTTCTAGTGTCGCAAAAACTCAAAAAGTCTTATTAAAGAAAAAAGTTTCAAACTAAATAACATGCGAAACCACCAACCACACTGCCCCATGTTCACACAGCATCAATCTGACTCTTGTTGTCACAACTGTGCAGTTTCTTTAAATGTAAGCCTGCTGAACAAAATCAGGTCCAAATTTGTATTGTTTTTGTCCCCTTAACCATGATATGATTCAAGAAAAGAAAAAGATTAATCACCATTTTTAATCACCATTATCATCAAATAAAACTGACCGTTAAAGCTGAGCGGCTCAACCTTGTAGTACTTCTGCCAGTCCTGGCCAGTGCTAATATAATCTAAGTACCATGGGGCGGAGAGGATGGTGGTGTATCCTGCTGCCGTCACATTGCTCATCTCTGAGTTAGTCCCACTGCCGATCCACACGTGCACTACTGTGTCGGGCTTCAGCTGCAATAGTTACAAGCCAAACGTAGCTCTTACAAAGTGGAATTAAAGACAGAAATCAACTGGAGGCACAAACCTGCAGGTAAATCTGTAAATATTTTCCCATCAAATTATTTTTAGTTCCAATTTAGAAACATTTATTCAGTTTCTTATCTGCATTTGTATTTGGACATTATTCCAAACCCTCTGCTTTTTCCTTAAATAGGACAAAAATATATACCTAAGGGCAATCTAGCCATACGAACTGACCCAGCTGTCAATAAACTGTATCAAAAAGCTGGAGTACCTAAAGAGCATATCCTTATGCAGGGGGAGAACATGGAAAATCAATTCAGAAATATTCCAGAACGTCACTGCATAGTTTGGATTTTTTCATTATGTGACACAATATTTTGATCCACTTCCATCCGAAAATGTGATTAAGACTGATAGGCACTACATGGGATTGGGTGGGACTTTAAACTATGGTGGCCAAGAGGTCCAAACACAAATAAATGCGCTGCAAGCAGAAAGCAAAGCAAAGGAAGAAACTAAGGAAGAAACTAAGGAAGAAACATGCTGCATTCACAGAATATGGACAGAATTTAAACTACTTTGCAAATCTAGAAATGTGCTGCAAACAGAAAAGATGCCACCAAACAAGCAGAGAATAATAACTGAGAAGCACCACTAATCATTGGGTTTGCAGTACATTGTGTCTGAAGGGCGTTTAGGTATTTGGCAGCGCGTTTGCACCTCTTTACCACCACTAAACAAAACAGGGGGGAAAAAAACGACACGTCTAATGATGCGTTCACACAGGAGGCAATGAAGGCACCACAAGCCTCACAGTTAGTTCAGGAGCTTCAGCTGCGTGTTGCGAAAACCCAACAGACGTGTGAAGAAAAAAATAAAAATAACAAAAAAGGAAATAGATTGAATGGTTCTTGAATTGCCTATTTAGTTCTGCTTTGTGTATTTTAAATGGTCATTTGTAAAAATGAAAAATAAATAAAAAAGATCACATGTGCTGCTGTTGTTTCAGAGATATTAAAGATTATTTTTTAGGTCAGACAGGGGTAAACTATCCCCCATTAAACTCCAAATTGAATCCAAATAACCTAGTCTACTTTTTTATGCCACATTTCTGCAGGTAAAATCATCGTTTGTGCTGATTTGGTTTTTAATTTTTAATTACTGCCAATGACGTTACCATCCCAGCAGATGTTAATGCTGCACTTGTTCCTGATATAAAGTTATAGCATAACATCAAGTCATGTTGGGCATATTTACCCTATTTAGGGGCTGGAATGATTGTTAAATATTTATTAAATCACCAGCCTCCCAGATGCTCTGCTGCAGACCTAGCGTTACCCCTGGCAACCCATGTCATTTCCTGTAAAGGTCCTGCTTTCGGCAGACTGGATTCTGTGCTGGAGGTGATAAACAGTCCTTCTGGCACCAAATCATGATGGCTTTTTTAAAAACCACCTGAATACCTCTTCAGAGCATTCCTTATTTCTATCTTTTTTAACATCTGTATTCCATTTTAAGTGAAAAAAGCTTCACCTACAACCAGTCCCTGATTGGCTGCCTTGTCGCGATTTAATAGAAAAGTTCAAGTCGTTTCATCGCCCTTCCCGGTGCTGTTTATGCAGGAATTTTATGTGAATCCACGCACTCACCGTTGGTACCGCCTCCGGTGTGAACGCACCATTAAAGTGTTTCAAAAACCTTTTTTTTTAAATCATAATGTTTATTATCAATTGATAAAAGCCAATTTTACAGTAGTTTTCCAACAAACTCTACATAAAAGTAAAGAAATAAAGGAGTATACCTTAACACCATTGTCAAACACTTCCTGCCAGATGATGTAGCCTTTATTGGTGGTAGTGACAATATCCAGAAGTCTATCAGTTTAAGAAAAATAAATGAATTAGATCATTTTCAAAAGAAAGATTACAAATCAAATGAGACGCATACCTTTGGATATAGAAGGACTCCAGTTTGCTGTAGTCCTTTCCAAAGCCCTGCTGCTCCATGAACTTCTGGATGTCTGGGTTGGACTTCCTATATAGACCAAAAAAAAAAAATAAGGTCACTAACGTCCGTCTGGCCTTTAGGATGGATCAGAAAGTATCAGACGCCTCACCAGCATGTGAAGTCCACCTCGTCACCTCCGAGGTGAATGTAGCTGTCTGGAAACACGCTGCTGACCTCTTTAAAGAACTTCCTCATGAAGTCATAGGTCGTGTTTAGGATGGGGTTGACTGGTCCGAAGGTGCCGGAAGGCTTGGAGCCAGAGTAACAAGGCGTGAGCAGGTTAGGTTGGCCTGAGAAGCAAGCGCATGGAAGTGAACCACAGAAGAGCCGAGAAGCTGAATCTAGACAGGATGTCAGAGAACCCACCTTTTCCCCAAGACTGTGTGTGTCCTGGGGTGTCAAACTCAGAGACGACCCGAATGCCTCTGAGGCGAGCAAACTCAATCACCATTTTCACATCTGCAGGTGTGTACACATGGGTGTATGGGTGGTAAGCGCCCTGTGAAGATGATGATGAGGACATTTATGTGAGAAACACAGTAAAATGAGAAAACATTTGAGTTTGAGTCTTTCTGTGACCTTTCGGCTCAGCTCTGGGAACGTCTTGCTCAGGTAAGGAAAAGACGGATCGTCGACGATGTGCCAGTGGAAGACGTTGAATTTATTCATTGCCATGGTTTCCTGAGTGTTGGGGTGAAAGTGATAAAAATAAAATAAAAGTTCACTAAAATACTTTCAAATAAGATAAATGAAATAATATTTATATACCAGATTAGCCAGGATGACTTTAATTGGAAGGAAATGTCGTGAAGTGTCCAGCAAGACGCCCCGATGAGCAAATCTTGGAAAGTCACTGATTGTCGTATAATTGATGCTTTTCTGAAACAAAAGGAGCAAAAAAGGTTTAAAAAAAGAAAAAAAAAGGCTTCATAAACACTTTCAAATTCAAAGGTACAAATTCTCACTTACAGCTCCATACTCGTCCTCATAGACCAACTGGCTGAATGTTTCCAGACCTCAAAAAGAAAAAGCTGAATATTATTTACATCTTACCAAGAAAGTTCAACGCCACCTAGAAAACCATAGATGTTTGGCTGATATTACATCAAATAACATTCTGGAACAAAGTGGTACATTTGCACTCTAATGACGCATTCACACAGCACGAGAAACAGGCGGTGATTTCCACGAGCCCCGCGGGTAGTTCAGCGCTCTGCATTTCAGATACACAGTGTTTACACCTTGGACCGCATCATCAAATAGGACACGCCACCAACGTGAAAAAAGTCAGCAAATAGCCCTAATGGTTATTGCTTCTTTAGTGCAGGTTTGTGCATTTTAAATGCTAATTTATGAAGATGAAAACATAAATGCTGTTGTTTATGAGACATTTATTATTATTTTTTAAGTCACCCAGAGGTCAACTATCCTGCCATTAAGCTCCAAATTGAATCAAAATTATCTAGTGCTACTTCATTTCTGCAGGTAAAACTATTGTTTGAGCTAATTTGGTTTTTAATATAGAATTATTCTTAAATATGACAGATGACGTCACCATCCCAGCAGACGTTAGTGCTGCGCTCGTTCCTGGTATAAGGTTATTGCGTAACATCACATGTCATTCCTGTGCTGGCAATGAACATAACAGTGGGCATGTTTGCCTAATTTAGTGGCTGGATAATATTTAGTAAATCACCAGTCTCCCAGACCCTGGCAACCGCATGTCATTTCCTGTAAAGGTCCTGCTGTTGGCATTTCACAATAAAAGCACCGGTCAAACTTAACATCACAGACTGCTGCTAAATTGTTCTCAATGAACAACTTTTGAATCACCTTGGGGAGACCATCATTTAAAGCCCCAAAAGTTTTGAAAAAGTCCAATTTGGTTAATCTAGACGCAGCTCTGATTCGGTCGGATTCAGAAGGACTTCCTTGAAAATCTAACCCCTCAGAAAGCAAGGATGCATGGCAGCGAGTAGGGACAGACTGGGCTCTGTGCTGGAGGCGATGAAAAAACATAAGTCTACGACCAGTCCCTGATTTGCTGCCTTGTCGCGATTTTATAGATTTTTGTCCACAATCACCGCTCCTCTCTCTTCATACGGTGCAGCTGTTTGACAACACCTCAGCTCTATCTAGTTGCACAAGTAAGGGGGGAGCAGTGAACGCTCTCACTGCCTGGAGTTCACCTCTGGCTGCTTCACCGCACGGTTTGTATAGGTATTATATGTGAATCCACCGCAATCTGCGTTGTCGCCGCCTTCAGTGTGAATGCACCATTAAGCTTCCCTAAATTCTCAAGAGGTAAATTAACCAAAAGGACTGTGGTGTGTTGTTCCAGGGATGCATCTGGAGAACTGCAGGGCAGTGGCCCTAAAAGAGCTGGAATTTAAGACTGATGGTTTAATTTAAACATATTCGTGGTTGTCAGGACTTGTGAAAAGTCTGATCAATGTAATCAGCTAGGGCCTGAGCTAAAGCAAAGAGCGATGCGAGCATCCCAGGCTTTAGAAGCTGAGGTTCAAGTTCAAAGAGTGTGAACACTTTAGCAGGGCAAGTCGCTTTAGAAAAGAATACAAACAGAGAATTTCCAGTCAATTCTGTGCAGTGTGATCCACGCGGTATAGAATGTGAGACCCATTGGTAAATAAAATCCTACCATGCAAGGCTCCCCAGACCTTCGGTGCTTTCAGTACAGCAACTGGCTGATCCACGGACAGCTCATCTGTAAAAACAAACAGTCGTAGCAGAAGTTAGAAGTTCTAGTGTTTACTTCCTATCTGTTCCATGCAACACTTTAACAAGACAAAGCACCTCAAATTTGTTAAACTTTCTTTTTTATTCAAATTATCTGTTGAAGTTAAGCCACTCATTGAAAAATATCCCTGCGGCTTCTGTTTTTTCTTTTGAACAAGTGCATTGTCTAAATGAATCATGTTGGCTGCCGACTCTGGACTTTTCTACACTAAAAGTCACGTTTATTTCCACCATGTGATCATTTTCTGAAATAAATGACCTTTTACATTTTAACAGCCGGTAAATCAAAAGCAAACTTGATACAAAAACAAAAACACAGCCATTAAATAATGTTAGCACCCTTTATCTAAATGCATTAAAGTAGAAGTCAGAAATAAATGTTCTTTTATTCCAGAATTTCAGGTTAAGAAAATTAAAAGTGCACCAATAAAATTAAAGTACAATAAAAAATTATATTACTTTAACTGTTACCGGTGTTCTGATTTATAGCTTATAGGACACAAACATTTTCAAAGCTCTTATGTTAAGCAATCCCCTACTTCCTGTTTTCAGGGGACAAATATGGTGAGAACATTTCATAAAAAATGTGCATACCATCTTAAGTAGATGACTGTTAACCTTATAAATCAGGAAATGGCTACAAGCAATATATAGTCATCTGATCTTTATTATTTAAAATGAAGCGATGATCTATATGCATGCTACTACAACCAATTGTGATGTTTAAAACTCTAGATGGGCTTAAACAATAAGCAGAAACGCCCCTCATATCTACAACCAAGTACGGCAGAGGGTCTGTAGTGCTGTGGGCCTGATTCTCTTCAGTATGCACTTAGAACTTTGATAGATTATTTCTTTAAATGATAAAATGTAAAGGTTAACTGTGAAAGAAGTCATAACTGAGCCTTCCAACAGAATAATGATCCATCACTGATGGCTGAATGACCCTGCTTCTGAGGTTATCTTAGTCCTTAGATAGATCCTATAGAAAACATGAAAAGGACAGGGGCCAGGGATCTGAATAATCAAAGGAGATTGTGCAAAAGGGATGACTGGAATGATCCCTCTCTGTTCTATTGTTTTTGCTATTGGCAAAAAGAGTTTACACAGTTATTAACAGCAAGGCACAGGTCCGTTTCCCCAACATCTTTTTATCCTCACATCTTCACAGGAGACACCAGGAATCATTAAATCTGAAGATTTTGAGTAAGATGACTACGTTTTTATTTTTAATAGAATGTCAAATATAATTTAATTCATGTCGCTTATTCCAACCAACAGACACTTCACCGCATCTAAAAAAAAAACAAGATAAGATCCTAACATCTGAATGCTTTGCTGCAGATAAAGATAACTGCAGATCAATGCATCAGCAGAATAAGATGAAGGGTAATAAAAAAAAATGGAAAGCTTAAATTAAATCCGTCTTCAGTTGTGGTGGGGTTTCAATGCAAAACAGACAACATAACTGGTCACTGTTTACATAAATTGTTTATCATCTTTATGGGACCCAGATCTAGTTCCTACCTGCACCCACAGGAATGAGGAAATAGAAAGACTCACATGATTCATCAGAAGACACAGTTGGATAACTGTCACACTCAGTGTCAGGTGATGTGATCCACACCTGCAGCTCCAGAAGCTCTGTGGGATCTGCTCTCGCGCTTCTATCCACCTTTTTAACACCTTCAAACATGTAATCATAGTACCTGCAGAGAGAGAGGAGCAAGAAGGAAACCGGTCCGTAAAAGCATCACGACGCTGCCTGACAGGGAGACAGAAAAAAGAAAGAATCCCTTCAGACAGACCTCCTGTAAGCCAGCTGTAGGAGGCTGCAGCTCGAACCGGACCGGGACTCTTTGGCATCAGAGATCTGGAAGTTAGAGGGACTGAGCTTGAAGGAAACTTCCGAGATTTGGACTTTCTGCGGCAGAGGCCACAGGGAGCCGAATTTGGAGGGCTGGAAAACAAGCTCGGGCTCCTCGTCGATGCCGCTGTCCTGAAGCCCCCGGCAGGAAGCGAGAGCCAGCAGGACGAACGTTAACTCCAGCAGAGCGCTCATGTTCACAGCAGGACTGTAAAATCACAAGACCTGGCGGACGAGGAGCCCGATAACTGCTTTGTATGAAAACTGGAGGGGGCGGGACTTCCTGTACGGAAGTTTCTTTTTTATTTAAAGGGCAAGCGCGCAGATTCAGAGCTCTTCGTGTTTTAATTGGCTTTTCTGCTCACACACAAAAAAGGCTTTAAATTAACACAGAATAAACAGTTCATGAAGCAATGCACTCCAGCAAAGTTTCCATGGAGAACACAGGCCCACAGAATCATAGGACTTCCACCTTACCCTAACCCTTAACAGTGAGATGAGGTGATTCACTGCACATTTATTTACTTTACATCTTCTAAAGCTTGTTTCCAAAAACCCAAATTTTAATCTCATCTGACCAAATCACACGGTTCAAATTAAAGTCCAACATGAATCATAGCAGGACAGAAAAAAATTGTTCTTCTGACCCTTCCTAAACAATCAGTTGGCATGTCATATGGTAAAGGGCTTGTACACAATGGTGTAACGACACAAGCAACATTATCTGGGTGGGCCCCATATGAAGTACAAATTTTTACCAACTGTCTAATAAATTATACACAGTTATTAAGATAGTAATTAAAAGTACCACTGAATCCTGCCATGTCTTGGGGTATAAATAAGGTCCGGTCAGTTATCCTAGTATCAGGTGGGTTTAAGAGGAATTTTAAGAGTCGTCCTAGTCCAAGATTGCATAGAGGGCCAACCAGGTGTCAGTGACGGGGCCCCTAAGAGGTTTGTTACGCCATTGCTTTTACATATATAGCACTTTTTCAATTCAGGAGACTTCACCAAAGTGTTTTACTCTACATTTAGTCATTCAGCCATTCATGCACACATAGAGACAGATGCAAGGCCCTCTGATAAATGACATGTGGCCACCATCAGTAGGCAATGCAGGTAGGGTGTCTTGCCCAAGGACAAAAGAACCTTGAAATCCGGAGCTTGAACCAACAACCCTCCAGTTTCAGGGCAAACTCCTTCATTTGACGCCACTTTTGCCCAGTAGACACATACACACTCGGTTAAAAGTTTTAGATCAACCTAATTTTATTTTATTTTTTTTCTGTTTAAAACAGGAAGCATTCTCTTAATAATGGTTTATTCTCAATCTGACACAGAGGTTCACATAAATTTGTAGCACTTGCAGGTTGCTTTGCAAACACCCTCTAATGTCCCCTCTTGAGAGCTGACAGGCATGTTGAAGTGTTCTCTTGGGAGCAATAACATGCACCAAAGTCCCCTCCCTGCAGTCAAAACACATGCTAAAGAGCACTGTTGGGTGCCAACACGCCCTCTAAAGTACCCTCTTGAGAGCTGACATGCATGTAAAATTCTCCTCTTTGGAGCCAGAATGCTAAAGATCCTTTTGGGAGCCAATATGTGAGATAAAGTGCTCTATCGGCAGCCAGACCACATGCTTAAGTGTCCCCTTCAGAGGTAAGGACGATCTATGTGTGGCTGTATTTTTATTTATTTTTTTCGCCTTGCCCTTTAAAAAGCCTGTGCACGCCACTGCTGATGAACTAGAGATATTAAACATTGTCTCTGCAGTCCATAATACTTTCTTCCAGTCAGGCTTTGTTTTCTAACTCCGTCTTCTCTTCACAGCTAAAACTTGGACATGCTTACCACTAATATTAAGCTGTACCTGAAGCTCGGGGCCTGTAGGCCAGTGTTTCCCAACCTTTTTTGACTTGTGTCCCCTTTTGAGCATTTTATCTTATCATGAGTACCCTCTCAGTCAAAAGTAATGATGATCGTCCAAAAGTGGAATGTACAAGAACTGATTATAAAATAAAAACAATTTTACTAAGTCTGTTAACCTGAGCATTTTATTCTTTATATCTAAAAAAAAAAAAAAAAACATAAATATGTTGCCTGGAAGTTAGTAAGAAAAACAAAATCACATAATAAAATCATTTTCTAAACCTGTATTCATAAAACTGGAGCTCCTCTGAGTAACGTTCTTATAATCAAATTTAAACTTTATGAATTGGAAACAAAATACAGAACAAAAATTATTGTCTGACTGACTTAAATAGTTTTAATTTGTTGTTATCAAAACACCTTAGCCGCTTTGATGAACTTTGATAGCTCATTGTGAAAAACAGCTGATACCAGGCTGTTCTCTACATCCAGTCTGTTCTTCTGCCTCGTTTCTGTGAACTCAAACATATAAGAAAAACTTTTTGATATATAAAGTATTGTTTAATGTTTCAATTGGATCCTCACAAAGCAAAACCGATCCGAGCCCTATCTTATTTTACTACCTAAGAAATAAAATATTTTCATATACCCCTTGCAACAAACTCGCAAACCAGTAGGGGTTTGTGTTCCCCTGGTTGGGAATCACTGCTGTAAGCCACCTGTCTTTTTCCAAGCTTTATCAAAGCTTCTCAGAAACCTGTCCTCCACTTCAGATGTGGCTTTGGGACATCCAAAGTGTTGTCTGTCAGGTTTCCACTGACACCTTGACTTTTTTTGCAATTTCCTCATAGAAAATAATTAGATTTTTTTTAGTGTAAAGATTTTCTGTCTCCTTTCCATTGTTAATTGCC
The DNA here is from genome assembly GCF_000732505.1 of Cyprinodon variegatus. Taxonomy (NCBI): domain Eukaryota; kingdom Metazoa; phylum Chordata; class Actinopteri; order Cyprinodontiformes; family Cyprinodontidae; genus Cyprinodon; species Cyprinodon variegatus. Next base: position 93,472 of record NW_015151457.1, on the reverse strand, counting down.
TTTTTATTACAAGTTTCATTGCAAGCCATCCCTTTCTGCAGAAAAATACCAATCAGCTGATTCTCATGAAGATGTGGTACCACAATGTTTCCCACTACTTCTTTTGTGCAGACATAAGGGGCTATAAGGAATCAAGAGAAGTTGGAACACCTGTAGGATTTATAAATATCAATAATCGCTGATTGGGGTGCAAGGAATTAGTTCCTTGCACAAGTAGAGAAGGTGTTAAACTGCCCTCTCTACCTGTGCAAGGAGTATATAAAATATTACAGATTAGCCAAACATTTACAGTGGTTTCTGGTAAGCTGCTTTTAGCAGCACATGTATTTGTGAGTTATTTGATGCATAAATTACCTATAACTAATTCATTCACTGTTTTGTCAACTTTTTTGCTTTCCTCTTACAATTTGAAAATACACATGGTGAATTTGTTGGTGATTGTAAAATGCATGCATCTCTGTCTCTATGCATGAGTGCTGGCAGTACATTCAGGGCTTAAAGCACCTCTCATCTATTGTGCAATCATCACATGATCTCAGCAGTATGTGGTCCAAACAACCTCTCACAACCAAAATTCACTGTCCTGTACATTAACAACATATTTTCACTTGATTCTATAAAACTTGAGCAATACAGGAGCTTTATTATTTTTTTAACGAGTGAAATAGATCACATTTAGAATGTGAACGATTTGTTTGTCCTCAAGTGTAAAGTTAAAAAATATATATATAAAAAAATTTCAGTTGCACATCACTCTTTGGCATTAATCGGATGATTTTCTTCTGCAGATTTTGATTCAGACAGACAGGTGTAGAGGTAGGAGTTGTTTGAAAGGTACACACTGTCTTTGGCATCAAGCTTTTCTCATTGATAGATAGGTGTATTCAGAGTCTATTTACTGAGCCTGAATGTGGGTTTAAAGAATCTGCTGCAGCTAGAGTTTCCTGTTGTGCAGACAAAACCAGATTGAGGCCCTCAGTGCAGGGATATTTGATTTATTGTCACAGTGGTTTCCCTTAACAATATGCAAATTATTAAGTACACTGTGACATTTCCTGAGAGCATTTTTTTATAAATCAATTTACAGATAAAAATATAGTGTAGTGGAAATATCAGTATTTTGTAAAACAACTCTTTCATGCAATTAAAGCTGCGTTGATTGAAATGAACTGAGGTTTATTAATCAATCTTCATTGTAAATATCTTACGCATTCTGGATTCTATGTAAAATTCACATTATTAACATTTTGTAACAGTGTGTCCTGAATCCTGTGTATGAGGTTGTAGTGGGAAAAAAAAAGTATTCAACTATTAACCCTAGTTAAATAAAAAGAAAGAACACAAAGAGAAAATGGTTAATGATACGGCCCTTATGGCAGAGTAATCTCTCCTGTTCTTATCTAGACAGATTTTTTCTTCCTTACTTAAAATGAGGAAAAAGCTATGAAGGTTGTATGAAAGTTAAAACAAATTGCACACACTTTGGTTAAACAATAACAATTCTTGAGAAAGAATTTTGGCTTGTTATGGGATAAGTATTCCTTGTATGCAAATCACTCAGACATTTTGTGGCCCTGCAGGTGAAACAGACGGAGAAAAAAATATTTTTCACTGAATAAAGGGCATAACTAAACATATGAAACAAGAGAAATCTAAATTTTTCGACCACAGAAGTTCAAAAATGAAAAAAATGTTCACCCCATCATTGCTTTTCTCCACCTCTTAGCTATAACGTATACTTCAAATGGTCTGTCTGAAAAGCATTCCCTTTATGATGTCATGGGGGAAATAAGCCGTCCAGAGAGGTGTGTAGCAGCCCATTGTCAAGCTACAGTAATATATTATTCCGCGCTCCTAGGCTAACTCTACGACTTCTGGCTGGTTGTCATGGTTGCGAGCTGTCCGAGCGCAGTCTTTGGCAGGAGGCGGTTGTGGAAAACCAAAAACAGCTCATCCAGAGGAGGTTGAATAAGAAGATTTTTGTTCAAGGCTGTTTGCCTATTCTGAAAGAAATGCTCCTGCACAAAGAGCTAAAACATGCTCTCGTTACCTCATTGTTAATATGTTCTTTTTATTTTTAAATATAGCATGATGTAGGACCTTTAACTGGGCTATTCTAACACATCCATCCATCCATCCATCCATCCATCCATCCATCCATCCATCCATCCATCCATCCATCCATCCATCCATCCATCCATCCATCCATCCGTTGCCTATCTCCCAGAGTCTATGGGCGAGAGGCGGGATATACCCTGGACAGGTCGCCAGTCTGTAACCCTCTAACACTTAAATAAGGCCATATTTAAAATGTAATGCGAATGTAAAATTTTGTTAACCAATCCTGTTTAAAAATTAAACAATGCTACTTACAAGATTTTAACAGGTTTCTCTCTCTTTATTTAGCTGCAGTCATTTCCCATCACCTCAATCCAGTTACCTGACTCAGCAAAGATAAAACATCCCTCAAAAGGATTCTACCGCCACCATGTTTCACCATGAGGATGGTGTGTTTGGGGTTATGTGTACTTTTGCAAAACACCTTCTTCCTAACAAACTTCTGTTAACTTCTAACAGAAGTTATTCTGTTAATAACAGAATAACTTCTGTTATTATTTTTTTCAGTCACTATTGTTCATTAGATATGGAATTAAACATCGCCCTTTTGCACATTTTCAGCCTAAAAAATATAAACATTCATGTTTTAAAGGTAGTTTTACCAATAGTAGGGTTTTTATGAGACAAGTTACATGACAATCTAAAAAAATCTAAATCTTTTTTGGCAGGTATAATGGAAACAACGGGGCTGTAAGAGTACTAATATCCACTAGGAGGCTGAGGATTACAGTAGAGAATAATCTGCATGCTGTAAAACAGCAGCTTAAAACATGCCTTTCTGAGAACCTTTCTGGTTCAGTTTTTCTGTGAATAGAGAATTTAATAGATGTTATATTAAAGTCAAAACTGAAAAAGCAAAGTAAGCTGGTAATATATTAAACATTATTAGAGATGGATTCCCTTTACAGGTAACATCAAATTCATCAATGATTGTTTCTGCAAAGACATATTTAAATTTTGCACAAAAAATAAAAGCAAGCTGACATGTTATTAAATAACTTTTATGAGGAGTTTTCTGGAAATTCTTCTGAGCAGCTCAGATAAAAGTCGGAGAGCTCAGCACACCCTGTTTTTCATACATGACACAGGAACACAGAGGCTCCACTTAACCCCGGCTTCTGACTGTGCTGGATCTCTTAAATGATTTGTGGAAACTGACGATAAAAGTGGTGCCAGATGTCAGCGGGCTCAGGAACAATAGTTCAGATGTGGTCAACAGCAGTATATTAAAGGTTATTCTCAGAAAAATAAACAACAGCAAAGAAGTAAAGTGCTCATAACTCTCCTTGCCAGGAAAGGCTGTGGATAATTATCAGGAACGCTTCGACAAGCCCAACCGGTTTGACATTCTTATCTTTCCACATCTATGAGAAACTGAATGGTGAGGCAAGACCAGTTCTCTCTTTTGAACCAAATGTACTGGCAATGATTACTCTTCCACTAATTAATCACCGGTGATGAACCTCTGGTTCTTAATTTTTTACACTTTAAGCCTTTTTAGGCATCTCCGATGTGTGTATCCGATTTTAACGGACCCAACAAAGAATCTGCCAAGTTAAAAGAACATCAACGAATGCCCTTCCACTTAGTACCTTTAGCATCTTCATACCTATTAATCCTCTGTTTCCTAATTATATTTTTTCCCTCAGTAAATTTTGTCCTTTCACAGCCTTCTTGCTTCCATTATATTAAATGTTAAACAAAAATATCCCTTTATCAGTGTTTTGGACAAGGCAACCACAAAATTCAATAGATTGTACATCAGGGGTAACCAACCTTTTTAAGGCTGAGGGCTGCTTCATTGGTAGTCAGTCATAGGAGTCATAGGAAGGGCTACCAATACTCACATATGAACTGGAGGGATCAGCGTTCACCTACACTCCATCCATCCATCCATCCATCCATCCATCCATCCATCCATCCATCCATCCATCCATCCATCCATCCATCCATCCATCCATCCATCCATCCA